>NC_088239.1:84617510-84715010 GCF_036934945.1 Oncorhynchus masou masou
TTACTTTTGCGTTACCAAACCCCAGAAAACTCTCTGAAAATGTATTGCGCGTGTTGGTCGTTGTTATGCCCAGTCGAGAGTGGCTTGCCTATTTACTAATCCGTGCTACAATGATTTCATCCGACGTCATGGGAGCGCTCCAGACCGAGATCTCTGTCAGATTACCATGATAGCTGTTTCAGTTGTTTTACTAAATTGAACCGTGTATTTTGCAATAAACAATGTGTTATTTTTTAAATCGCATTATTATTTGGTTGTTGTAACTGTTCCACACAAACAAAATGCGTGAAGAAGGAAAAACGTATACACATTATGTTAATAAGGAAAGATAAAATAAGATATAAAAGCCTACTTATTAATTGCCTTTATTTTCTGGCTTTACTATGTCTATTTCGTTTCTTTAAAGCTGCCGAAATGTTGGTTTTGATTTATGGACAATGTCCAAGTGTTCTAACGAAATTCCGTATTAAAACTATCGAAATGTTTGATAAATACAAAAAAAAGTGTTGCATCACAATTCAATTTTATCTTGATAAATCCAAGGCACCATAAATCAAAACTAACATTTAGGGAGCTTTATGAAACGAAATAGACATAGTAAAGCAATATAATAATAAAGACTATTAAGTTACAACAAGCCCGACTTGAAATGTTGACGTGAACATTTTAATAACAGTAAACTGCAAACCGCGAATGCAACTGTCAGAGAAATCCGTAAACATAATGCATGGAAATAAATGGCATACAATCAAAGGAATGACCTACAATCATCAAAGACGCATACATGGTCATTTAGTTTTCTCGGGGTGACATGTTTAAACAAAACATAAATCTTAGTTTTGCTGTTTTCGAAGCAGAAGCGCAATCTTCCTCAGCATCAACAGCAATCGGATGTCTTGGGTCCTTTTCCACCGGTCTTGTGGAGCTGCGCTTGGCCTGAATGTGCTTCTTGATATTTGAAGTTGACAGGCGCTTAGCCCCGAGGCACAGTTTGCGTTTTATTATTATTATGTTTCTTTCCTTTTCTTTTACCAATTCTAAATAATGTGAATACGTTCACGTGGTAAAGGCTGGTGGCTCTGCCATCCTGATAGCTTCATGCCACAACGTTCTTGAAGAAACAAGAAGAGCGTGAATTTATGGGGAAGGGATTTTCATTTTATAATTTGTCAAGGGAAATAATATTTTAAAGTAAAGATTCGCTTATTTGAAAAAGTAACTTTAAATATCTGATTTCTTAAATTGAAAAACGAATACGTTAAGTTTCTCATTACCAAAAAAAAAGGTAATTTGAGTATTCTAACGCGTTACTCGTTACCCCCAACACTGCTAGAGAAGATGGAGGGAAAACATCTTCTAGCCACTCGAAACCAGCAAACGTCCTGATTCAGATTGAAATGTGTTTTCATTGGCCACTCCTTTGCAAATGGAACCTTGTGATTAGAGGGCATGGCCGTTGGTAGTGATACTCTTCCTTACTTCATGTTACAAGGCAGATGAAGGAAGGAAGGAAGGAAGGAAGGAAGGAAGGAAGGAAGGAAGGAAGGAAGGAAGGAAGGAAGGAAGGAAGGAAGGAAGGAAGGAAGGAGAGAAAGAAGGAGATAAAATAAAGGGGGGAGATGTGTATCCTTTCTGTGTCTGTCTGTCACACAGAGAGTCCCAGACCAGGTCAGAATAGAGCAAAGTCTCTCAACCATTTTCTGAGACCCAAGTCAAAGGTCAAGGTCTCTCCCAGGTGATGTCACTTCCTGATAATGACGCTGCAATGGAAAGGCACAGCCAGAGGGGGATGTACTGTATATCCCAGAATCTGAGCAGTCCAATCACCGTGTATGATTTGCCTGATTTTAAACCCCGGACTAGCACTTCACATCCCCCTCTGTTCCCCTGGATCTCCCTTCCTGACCCCTAAAACCACCCCAAGACCCCAGAAATGCAATTTTAACATTCACTTCTACCAATGTGCCTTTTAGAGTTCATATCATTCAAATGCCATGAGGAGGAGACGAACGTTATCTGAACTTTTTAGGATTCAAGCTTAGGGAACTGTTAGTTATTAGGTCTATGCAGTCAGGTTTTTTCTGACCTGGGAATTTAAAAAACAGTAAAAAGAAGAAAAAAAAAGTATTTTGGGATAAACTGTATTTAATTGTACTGTATGCTTATATGTAATTAGAAGGCGTGTCCCTGAATGGACCTTGTTTTAGTCAGTTGAGCCCCCTGGCGGCCCCAGCACCCCGAGTTTCAGCACCCCTTCCTCTATTCCAAGTTGCAGCCTGTTTCCATTGTGAACGACATGTCTGTTTTTGAGCATTGTATTATAGCTATCAGCTTTTTATCAATATTGGCTTGTCCGTGAGCCACTGTAGTCTTCAGTACCAGTGTGTGGTTGTATGTGTAAAACAGAACTTTTTCTCTTTTTTAATCTTTCTCTTATTCTTTGTCTGTTCTGGTTTCTGTGTCGATTAAAAAAAATACTAAACCACGACTTGCTGCCCTATGAAAATTGGACAGCAGCTGTTTTTAAAAGTGGTTTATGTTATCCAATCAACACAAGGCACTGAAACTGGAAAATAATCTATTTGAAAATCAATATATATAAATGTAAAAATATATACAATATATAAATAAGGAAGGTGCCAGTTTTCAAAGGAACGGTTGTTTTGGGTCAGATTAATTATTTTCTTAGAGATGGGTGGAAAGTTTGAAGAGGCATCTCAGTGTTAATGAGATATGAAGGTTTGAAGAGGCATCTCAGTGTTAATGAGGAATGAAGGTTTGAAGAGGCATCTCAAGTGTTAATGAGGAATGAAGGTTTGAAGAGGCATCTCAAGTGTTAAAGAGAAATGACTTGTTCTGCTGTGCCCGTGACATCACAATGACTGACTACGGCACCCCTGACTGGACAAAAGGGACAGGAGTTGTTCTGCTGTGCCCGTGACATCACAATGACTGACTACGGCACCCCTGACTGGACAAAAGGGACAGGAGTTGTTCTGCTGTGCCCGTGACATCACAATGACTGACTACGGCACCCCTGACTGGACAAAAGGGACAGGAGTTCCCCATCATCTTCCACTCATTGCTATTCAGCTGTCAAAGAAAACACACAGACATTTGTAAATTGTATGCAACAGATGCAAACGTACCATTATTTTGAAATTGTGTATGTAAAAGTTATATTTTTACATGTAGGCTGTTGTTATTTTGTGTTTAGATAATACATTGTATCAGTTTTTTTTTTGTTAAAAGAAAAAAAAAAGTAAAATTCGGTGTGTGTTGAAAACGTGTCACATTGAAATTGTAGTGAGGTCAAAAGCTTCAGTATCATTTTCAGTTTTTTTTCCCCAAAAAAATGTTTGTTTATATTTCCGGGATTTTTTTTGGAAGAATGGGATGGGGGGGGGGGGTAATTGGAAATCAAAAAGGTATATAATATTATTTTCATGCTCCATGCTCATTGCCATTTTTCATTGTATTTTTTAAGAAAATGTGTAAGTAGTTATAGCACACAGGGTTCATGTCCCTTTGGTGGGGGTGGGGGGTGACGATTAGCTGAGAGTGGGAAATGATTGAGTTGATTTGATCAGTTGTATTCTGCTTGTAATGTGCCTGGTCATTCTAGCCAGGTGCCAATATTAATTAAAAAATGAACGGCAATTAACTGTACGTGTGTCATGGTTTAGTATTCAACTCACTAATCTTTATGCGATGTCTCAGTGTTGCACCACGATGACTCGTTGATAGACAACAGAACTCTTGTCTGCAGGGAAATAATCTAGTTGTATTCAAGTGGTGCTAAGCATGTATGGGTCAGAGTCACAGTTTGGCCCCTTAGCTAGAAATCGTACTTTGTCAGGTAATTAAAAGTTTGATTGTCCAAAACCAAAACGAGCCCCTAGCATCTGAAAATTAGACGTGAACATAGAATCGTAAATGGCCGATTTTTGCAATCTCCCAATAAAGTTAAATTAGGCCGTTTCAGTTTATTATTTCCCAGTGTTTTCCAGCCAATTCCAGCTATTTGAATAGGACCAGTGTTTTTCCAGCCAATTCCAGCTATTTGAATAGGACCAGTGTTTTTCCAGCCAATTCCAGCTATTTGAATCGGACCAGTGTTTTTCCAGCCAATTCCAGCTATTTGAATCGGACCTAGGATAAATACTTTTTATTAGATTGGATCTTGTCGTTATAAGCGCAAATATTGTATTGATCTTGTACGATGTAATTGACGTTAAAAAAATATCTATGATTGCAGTAACTGTGTTGTTATTATCCCTATTGTGTTTACAGAAAAAGGCAACACGTATTTCGTTTTCTTTTCCTGGTTGTACGTACATACGTACATGCGGTCTTCTTCTTCTTTTCAGTGATTGAACCCATGTGCTGTGTATCATTTACAGTATTACTATTCTGACCATTCATTGCCATAATAATATCAGTTACGTCAGCACTTGTCATTTGTTCTTCTGGGTGGTAATATATAGGATAAATAATACAAAATAATTGTTGAATGCATCGGGAAATGTCCCCCCCCCCCCCAAAAAAAGTGAGACTTTAAATTCAAAATCTTGCTCATTATGAAACGTGTTGCCCCTGAATGAGAATTATTGAGCTACGAGAACAAAAGTAAAGGGCCTATCCTTTTTTCTTATTTTCTATTTATTTTTGGCAATAATTGTCTCTCAACGAAGAGAATAGTATATAGTCACTCAACCCTCTGTATTAGGGCGTTCCCTTATGCATTATGTTCTCTATTGTCTGTTTGAATTCTACAGTCCCGAAGCAGACATTGGTTAACTATAGACTGAAAACAAATCCCAGACAGACTGGATATGTACTCACATGGTTGTGTATGTGTGACTGATTTAGCAGAAACCCTTCCACATTTTTTTTTGTAAAATTGAATGAAAAATAATAAAGTCAACAATCATAGGGTCATCTTTGCTTTGTAACGATGGTTGCCATTTAACATCCACTACCAGACATTTTTTTCCGACCCAGATCAAAGGCCTAGGTCTCCCAGGTGATGATGCCACGTCCTGGTGGTGTCACTTCCTGGGGGTGTCACTTCCTGGGGGTGTCACTTCCTGGTGATGACATTTCCATCTAATTTTTTCATATGATACAAACCACAAAGTTAAACAGATTTAAGTCTGGATCAAAAGTTTAACCTGACTAGATAATCATTATATTCAGCCCTCGGAAAGAAATCTACTTGTCGAGCAATGATAAGAGTAATCTCACTTTAAGAGTTAAAGTATACTTTATAGTTCACTTGGAAGGTTGATTGATGAAAGGGATTTCTTCAGTCTAGCATCTAGACACCATGAATGGTGACACATGCCAATCAATCAAGTTACGTATGGTTTAGTTACTCTCTCTACCTATGGTTTAGTTACTCTCCATTCCTATGGTTTAGTTACTCTCCATTCCTATGGTTTAGTTACTCTCCCTTCTAATGGTTTAGTTACAATATCTTCATATGGTTTAGTTACTCTCTTTATATGGTTTAGTTACTTTCTCTTCCTATGGTATAGTTACTCTCTACCTATGGTTTAGTTACTCTCTCTTCCTATGGTTTAGTTACTCTCTCTTCCTATGGTTTATTTACTCTCTCTTATTATGGTTTAGTTACTCTCCCTTCCTATGGTTTAGTTACTCTCCCTTCCTATGGTTTAGTTACTCTCTCTTCCTATGGTTTAGTTACTCTCTCCTCCTATGGTTGAGTTACTCTCTCTTCCTATGGTTTAGTTACTCTCCCTTCCTATGGTTTAGTTACTCTCCCTTCCTATGGTTTAGTTACTTTCTCTTCCTATGGTTTAGTTACTTTCTCTTCCTATGGTTTAGTTACTCTCTCTTCCTATGGTTTAGTTACTCTCTCTTACTATGGTTTAGTTACTCTCTCTTCCTATGGTTTAGTTACTCTCTTCCTATGGTTTAGTTACTCTCTCTTCCTATGGTTTAGTTACTCTCTCTTCCTATGGTTTAGTTACTCTCTCTTCCTATGGTTTAGTTACTCTCTCTTCCTATGGTTTAGTTACTTTCTCTTCCTATGGTTTAGTTACTCTCTCTTCCTATGGTTTAGTTACTCTCTCTTCCTATGGTTTAGTTACTCTCCTTCCTATGGTTTAGTTACTTTCTCTTCCTATGGTTTAGTTACTTTCTCTTCCTATGGTTTAGTTACTCTCTTCCTATGGTTTAGTTACTCCCTTCCTATGGTTTAGTTACTCTCTCCTCCTATGGTTTAGTTACTCTCTTCCTATGGTTTAGTTACTCTCTTCCTATGGTTTAGTTACTCTCCATTCCTATGGTTTAGTTACTTTCTCTTCCTATGGTTTAGTTACTCTCTCTCTTCCTATGGTTTAGTTACTCTCTCTTCCTATGGTTTAGTTACTTTCTCTTCCTATGGTTTAGTTACTCTCTTCCTATGGTTTAGTTACTCTCCATTCCTATGGTTTAGTTACTCTCCCTTCTAATGGTTTAGTTACATTCTCTTCATATGGTTTAGTTACTCTCTTTATATGGTTTAGTTACTTTCTCTTCCTATGGTTTAGTTACTTTCTCTTCCTATGGTTTAGTTACTTTCTCTTCCTATGGTTTAGTTACTCTCTCTTCCTATGGTTTAGTTACTTTCTCTTCCTATGGTTTAGTTACTCTCTTCCTATGGTTGAGTTACTCTCTACCTATGGTTTAGTTACTCTCTCTACCTATGGTTTAGTTACTCTCTCTACCTATGGTTTAGTTACTCTCTCTTCCTATGGTTTAGTTACTTTCTCTATTCCTATGGTTTAGTTACTCTCTCTTCCTATGGTTGAGTTACTCTCTTTATATGGTTTAGTTACTCTCTTTATATGGTTTAGTTACTTTCTCTTCCTATGGTTTAGTTACTTTCTCTTCCTATGGTTTAGTTACTCTCTTCCTTCCTATGGTTTAGTTACTCTCCCTTCTAATGGTTTAGTTACATTCTCTTCATATGGTTTAGTTACTCTCTTTATATGGTTTAGTTACTTTCTCTTCCTATGGTTTAGTTACTCTCTCTACCTATGGTTTAGTTACTCTCTCTTCCTATGGTTTAGTTACTCTCTCTACCTATGGTTTAGTTACTCTCTCTTCCTATGGTTTAGTTACTCTCTTCATATTGTTTAGTTACTCTCTTCATATGGTTTAGTTACTCTCTCTTCCTATGGTTTAGTTACTCTCTCTTCCTATGGTTTAGTTACTCTCTCTACCTATGGTTTAGTTACTCTCTCTTCCTATGGTTTAGTTACTCTCTCTATCTATGGTTTAGTTACTCTCTCTTCCTATGGTTTAGTTACTCTCTTCATATTGTTTAGTTACTCTCTTCATATGGTTTAGTTACTCTCTCCTTCATATGGTTTAGTTACTCTCTTCCTGTCTTCGATCATGTTTGATTTCACATTTAGACGACAGACTCACACAGTGAAACTGACTACAGACAGGCCTCTATTCAATCTGTAAAGCAGAAACTGTCTACAGACAGGCCTCTATTCAATCTGTAAAGCAGAAACTGACTACAGACAGGCCTCTATTCAATCTGTAAAGCAGAAACTGTCTACAGACAGGCCTCTATTCAATCTGTAAAGCAGAAACTGACTACAGACAGGCCTCTATTCAATCTGTAAAGCTGAAGCTGACTACAGACAGGCCTCTATTCAATCTGTAAAGCTGAAGCGTTACGAAACCATTAATGAAATGTCAAGAGGTAGTGCTGCTTGGCAGGGGGCGTGTTTCTGAGGACACATGGCTCTTGACCTTCGCCTCTCCCGAGTCCGTAGGGGAGTTACATCGATGGGACAAGACTGTAACGACCAATTGGATATCACGAAATTGGGGAGAAAAAGGGGTAAAAGTATAGGAAAAAAATACACAAAAAAATATTTATTTTCAAAAATGCATGTAAAAGTAATATCCAATTGAGCAGACCAATGGACCGTTTCATTTTTATTGAACTAGGCAAGTCAGTTAAGAACAAATTCTTATTTACAATGACGGCCTAGGAACAGTGGGTTAACTGCCTTGTACAGGGGCAGAACGACAGAGTTTTACCTTGTCAGCTCGGGATTCAATCTGGCAACCTTTCGGTTACTGGCCTAGGCTCTCTGCCGCCCCATTTACCGTGAATGCAGTCTCTGCTAAAGCGGGACCATTGTCTTTATATTTGATTCAGGGTGTAAAACTGAACACCCGTGATGCTGATTGAATAGAGCCCTAACACAGTGAAACTCACTACAGATTAACACAGTGAAACTCACTACAGATTAACACAGTGAAACTCACTGCAGATTAACACAGTGAAACTCACTACAGATTAACACAGTGAAACTCACTACAGATTAACACAGTGAAACTCACTACAGATTAACACAGTGAAACTCACTACAGATTAACACAGTCAGATTAACACAGTGAAACTCACAGATTAACACAGTGAAACTCACTACAGATTAACACAGTGAAACTCACTACAGATTAACACAGTGAAACTCACTACAGATTAACACAGTGAAACTCACTACAGATTAACACAGTGAAACTCACTACAGATTAACACAGTGAAACTCACTACAGATTAACACAGTGAAACTCACTACAGATTAACACAGTGAAACTCACTACAGATTAACACAGTGAAACTCACTACAGATTAACACAGTGAAACTCACTACAGATTAACACAGTGAAACTCACTACAGATTAACACAGTGAAACTCACTACAGATTAACACAGTGAAACTCACTACAGATTAACACAGTGAAACTCACTACAGATTAACACAGTGAAACTCAGTACAGATTAACACAGTGAAACTCACTACAGATTAACACAGTGAAACTCACTACAGATTAACACAGTGAAACTCACTACAGATTAACACAGTGAAAAACAGATTAACACAGTGAAACTCACTACAGATTAACACAGTGAAACTCACTACAGATTAACACAGTGAAACTCACTACAGATCAACACAGTGAAACTCACTACAGATTAACACAGTGAAACTCACTACAGATTAACACAGTGAAACTCACTACAGATCAACACAGTGAAATAGAAGACAGGCTCCTTTTTTTTTTTTTTACATTGAATAGAAAATATAACCCTCTTCCATCTAAATTAACCATAGAAAGCACAACATGTATACATTTATATACACATATATACAAGTATGGCAAAGTCTAACAGTCATTCACCAGGTGGCACCATGGCTACTCACTTTACCTTCTTATTCATTGTTTTACGTCTTGCTGTGTATTATTTTATTCATCCTTGTGCCGTGATTGGTTGGTTTAATTAAACATGTTCATTTCAGAGTATTGATAGACTACGTGTATAAGGGTGAAAATATATGAACTGTGGCCTTTTTCATTCTCCTTGTTACGATGTGATGCAATTAAAGTGAAGAACAAATAGAGCGAGCAGAGAGCTACCGTGGATCAGTGCCTGGCATTTTTTGTTCATTAGCCTCCTTTGTCTAGTGCTCTTTTGCTATGAAATTAACTAGTGCACCCAATCATAATAGAGAGGGGCAGAAAAAGAAGAAACTACATTTAAAATAAATGAAAATATATTTGGCTTGTTTGTTTGTTTGTTGCAGGGGCAATCCTTTTATACCAGGTATATTGAGGAAATAAGATTTGGAAGAAGAAAAAAAAAAGAAGAAAAGAAAAGTCCAATTCTAAATATTCCAGTTTGTAGATTATTTTTTGGGAATCGTTAAAAGTAAAAGTTTGTTACTTTATTTTACTATTTAAAAGATGTTATTTAGCATATTACTGAGACGAAACTGTATGGTGTTTTCCATGATGGGCTATAGTCAGAGGGGGGGTCCCATCCGTACGTAATGTACCTGCAGCAGTGATTCTAAAGGAAATTTAAAGTTTTAAAAATGACAGTTACACTTTCTTGTCAGTATGTGGCTGAGTGCCTCAAAACCTTTTCATGTTATTCTTTCTCTTTTCGTTTTACATTTTCTTAATTATGTTTTCAGTTTCCGTTGTATTTTTTTTAACTTTTTTTTATTTTATCTTTATGTTATAATTATTATTATTATTGTTCTTGTTGTTTATTATAACTTTTTTCTTCAGATTGGTAGATATGTCCAAACAGGTTGTGTGCTGGAGTTGCTTCTCTTCAAACCAGCCCATAGCCTGCTGTTTTTCATCTTGAACTTATTCTATGAAGTCATGTACATGACCGTCCTGTAGCAATAAATGTGCCATTTTTATAACCTAGCGCTGTCATGGTCATGCTTTTTATTACTCACTAATGTTGTTAACCTCTATAGACAGTACACTTCTGAGTTTCATAAGATCTTACTCAAGTACTGTAATGTTCAAATATATACTTTGTTGTATTATACTGATATATATATATATATATATACATACATACTGTATATACAGTACCAGTCAAAGGTTTGTACACACCTTCTCATTCAAGGGCTTTTCCTTATTTGTACTATTTTCTACATTGTAGAATAATAGTGAAGACATCACAACTATGAAACAACACTTATGGAATCATGTAGTAACCAAAAAAGTGTTAAAATTTGAGATTCTTCAAAGTAGCCACCCTTTGCCCTGATGACAGCTTTGCACACACTTGGAATTCTCTCAACCAGCTTCATGAGGTCGTCACCTGGAATGCATTTCAATTAACAGGTGTCCCTTGTTAAATATTTCTTTGTTTGAATTTCATTCCTTCTTTAATGTGTTTGAGCCAATCACAGTTATGTTGTGACAAGGTAGGGTTGGTATACAGAAGATTTCCATATTTAGTAAAAGGCCGAGTCCATATTGTGGCAAGAGCAGCTCAAGCAAAGAGAAACAACAGTTCATCATTAATTTAAGACATGAAGGTCAGTCAATCCGGAAAATTTCAAGAACTTCGAAAGTTTCTTCAAGTGCAGTCGCAAAAACCATCAAGCGATATGATGAAACTATCTCTCATGAGGACCGCCACAGGAAAGGAAGACCCAGAGTTACCTCTGCTGCAGAGGATAAGTTCAACAGAGTTAACTGCACCTCAGATTGCAGCCCAAATAAATACTTCACAGAGTTCAAGTAACAGACACATCTCAAAATCAACTGTTCAGAGGAGACTGCATGAATCAGGCCTTCATGGTCAAATTGCTGCAAAGAAACCACTACTAAAGGACACCAATAAGAAGAAGCTACTTGCTTGGGCAAAGAAACACAAGCAATGGATATTAGACCGGTGAAAATACGTCCTTTGATCTGATGAGTCCAAATGTAACATTTTTGGTTCTTTGTGGGAGTAGATGAAGGGATGATCTTCGCATGTGTGGTTCCCAGCGTGAAGCATGGAGGAGGTGGGATGGTGTGGGGGTGCTAACCCTAACCCCAACACACCTCCAGGCTGTGTAAGGGCTACTTGACCAAGAAGGAGAGTGGTGGAGTGCTGCATCAGATGACCTGGCCTCCACAATCACCGACCTCAACCCAATTGAGATGGTTTGGGATGAGTTGGACTTCAGAGTGAAAGAAAAGCAGCCAACAAGTGCTCAACATATTTGGGAACTCCTTCAAAACTGTTGGAAATGCATTCCAGGTGAAGCTGGTTGAGAGAATGCCAAGAGTGTGCAACGCTGTCATCAAGGCAAAAGGTGGCTACTTTGAAGAATCTAAAATATATTTTGATTTGTTTAAGACTTTTTTAGTTACTACATACAGTATGTGTTATTTCATAGTTTTGATGTTGTCACTATTATTCTACAATGTAGAAAATAGTAAAAAAATAAAGATAAACCCTTGAATGAGAAGGTGTCCAAACTTTTGACTGGTACTGTATATACACTAACATTCAAAAGTTTGGGGCCACTTAGAAATGTCCTTGATTTTGAAAGAAAACATGTTTTTTGCCCATTAAAATAACATCAAATTAATCAGAAATACAGTGTAGACATTGTTAATGTTGTAAATGACTACTGTAGCTGGAAACGGCAGATTTTTTATGGAATATCTACATAGGTGTACAGAGGCCCATTATCAGCAACCATCACTCCTGTGCTCCAATGGCACGTTGTGTTAGCTAATCCAAGTTTATCATTTTAAAATTCTAATTGATCAATAGAAAACCCTTTTGCAATTATGTTAGCACAGCTGAAAACTGCTGTTCTGATTAAAGAAGCAATAAAACTGGCCTTCTTTAGACTAGTTGAGTATCTGGAGCATCAGCATTTGTGGGTTCGATTACAGGCTCAAAATGGCCAGAAACAAAGAACTTTCTTCTGAAACTCGTCAGTCTATTCTTGTTCTCAGAGATGAATGCTATTCCATGCAAGAAATTGGCAGGAAACTGAAGCTCTTGTACAACGCTGTGTACTACTCTCTTCACAGAACAGCGTAAACTGACCCTAACCAGAATAGAAAGAGGAGTGGGAGGCCCCGGTGCAAAACTGAGGAAGAGGACAAGTACATTAGAGTGTCTAGTTTGAGAAACAGACTCCTCACAGGTCTTCAACTGGCAGCTTCATTAAATAGTACCCGCAAAACACCAGTCTCAACAGTGAAGAGGTGACTACGGGATGCTGGCCTTCTGGAGCTGGCCTTCTAGAATACCATACAATACCCCATAATGACATCACAATACCCCATAATGACAAAGCAAAAACAGGTTTATGTATAAAAATGAACAACTGAAATATCACGTTTACATAAGTATTCAGACCCTTTACTCAGTACTTTGTTGAAGCACCTTTGGCAGCGATTACAGCATAGTTTCTTCTTGGGTATGACGCTACAAGCTTGGCACACCTGTATTTGGGGAGTTTCTCCCATTCTTCTCTCAGATCTTCTCAAGCTCTGCCAGGTTGGATAGGGAGCGTTGCTGCACAGCTTTTTTCAGATTTCACCAGAGACGATCGATCGGGTTGAAGTCCGGGCTCTGGCTGGGCCACTCAAGGATATTGAGAGACTTGTCCCAAAGCCACATCTGAGTTGTCTTGGCTGTGTGCTTAGGGTCATTGTCCTGTTGGAAGGTGAACCTTCACCCCAGTCTGAAGACCTGAGCGCTCTGGAGCAGGTTTTCATCAAGGATCTCTCTGTACTTTGCTCATCTTTCCCTCGATCCTGACTAGTCTCCCAGTCCTACCTCTGAAAAACATCTCCACAGCATGATGCTGCCACCACCATGCTTCACCGTAGGGATGGTGCCACGTTTCCCCCAGACGTGATGCTTGGCATTCAGGCCAAAAAGTTCAATTTTGGTTTCATCAGACCAGAGAATCTTGTTTCTCATGTTCTGAGAGTCTTTAGGTGCCTTTTGGCAAACTCCAAGCGGGCTGTCATGTGCCTTTTACTGAGGAGTGGCTTCCTTCTGGCCAATCTACCATATTGGCCTGATTGGTGGAGTGCTGCAGAGAAGGTTGTCCTTCTAGAAGGTTCTCCCATCTCCACAGAGGAACTCTAGAGCTTTGTCAGAGTGATCATCGGGGTCTTGGTCAGCTCCCTGACCAAGACTACACAATTGTCACAAAGACGGCTATGTAGCTAGCTAGCTACGATCAAACAAATCAAACCGTTGTACTGTAATGAAGTGAAATGAAAATGTGATACTACCTGTGGAGCGAGGCGGAATGTTGACCGGGTTGTTGAAGTTCAAATCGGAAGACGTTGGCTAGCTGTTGGCTAGCTAGCTAGCAGTAACTGCTACGTTAAGGACGACAAGTAGCTGGCTAGCTAACCTCGGTAAATTAAGATAATCACTCTAAGTCTACACACTCTAAACTACACAATTACCTTGGATACGAAGACAGCAAAGACAACTATGTAGCTAGCTAACACTACACTAATCGAGTCGTTGAGTGTAATAGTTTCTACAGTGCTAGTGGACTTTAGCTAGCTGCTGGGCAGATACGTTAGGACGACGAAATACGATAATTACGCAATTATCTTTGATACAAAGACGGCTATGTAGCTAGCTAAGAAGAAGTTGCTAAGATTAGACAAATCAAACCGTTGTACTATAATGAAATGTAATGAAAAGTTATACTACCTGCGGACCGAAGTGTAGATGCGACCGCTCGCTCCAACCCGGAACCGGAAATAAATACCACATAACCTAATACAGTATAGAGTTGGTTTCCTTAATACCACATAACCTAATACAGTGTAGAGTTGGTTTCCTTAATACCACATAACCTAATACAGCAAAGAGTTGGTTTCCTTAATACCACATAACCTAATACAGTATAGAGTTGGTTTCCTTAATACCACATAACCTAACACAGTATAGAGTTGGTTTCCTTAATACCACATAACCTAATACAGTATAGAGTTGGTTTCCTTAATACCACATAACCTAATACAGTGTAGAGTTGGTTTCCTTAATACCACATAACCTAATACAGCATAGAGTTGGTTTCCTTAATACCACATAACCTAATACAGTATAGAGTTGGTTTCCTACTACATAACCTAATACAGTATAGAGTTGGTTTCCTTAATACCACATAACCTAATACAGTGTAGAGTTGGTTTCCTTAATACCACATAACCTAATACAGTATAGAGTTGGTTTCCTTAATACCACATAACCTAATACAGCATAGAGTTGGTTTCCTTAATACCACATAACCTAATACAGTATAGAGTTGGTTTCCTAACACATAACCTAATACAGTATAGAGTTGGTTTCCTTAATACCACATAACCTAATACAGTATAGAGTTGGTTTCCTTAATACCACATAACCTAATACAGCATAGAGTTGGTTTCCTTAATACCACATAACCTAATACAGTATAGAGTTGGTTTCCTACTACATAACCTAATACAGTATAGAGTTGGTTTCCTTAATACCACATAACCTAATACAGTGTAGAGTTGGTTTCCTTAATACCACATAACCTAATACAGCAAAGAGTTGGTTTCCTTAATACCACATAACCTAATACAGTATAGAGTTGGTTTCCTTAATACCACATAACCTAATACAGTATAGAGTTGGTTTCCTTAATACCACATAACCTAATACAGTGTAGAGTTGGTTTCCTTAATACCACATGACCTAATACAGTATAGAGTTGGTTTCCTTAATACCACATAACCTAATACAGTATAGAGTTGGTTTCCTTAATACCACATAACCTAATACAGTACAGAGTTGGTTTCCTTAATACCACATAACCTAATACAGCATAGAGTTGGTTTCCTTAATACCACATAACCTAATACAGTATAGAGTTGGTTTCCTACTACATAACCTAATACAGTATAGAGTTGGTTTCCTTAATACCACATAACCTAATACAGTATAGAGTTGGTTTCCTTAATACCACATAACCTAATACAGTATAGAGTTGGTTTCCTTAATACCACATAACCTAATACAGCATAGAGTTGGTTTCCTTAATACCACATAACCTAATACAGCATAGAGTTGGTTTCCTTAATACCACATAACCTAATACAGTATAGAGTTGGTTTCCTTAATACCACATAACCTAATACAGCATAGAGTTGGTTTCCTTAATACCACATAACCTAATACAGTATAGAGTTGGTTTCCTTAATACCACATAACCTAATACAGTATAGAGTTGGTTTCCTACCACATAACCTAATACAGTATAGAGTTGGTTTCCTTAATACCACATAACCTAATACAGTATAGAGTTGGTTTCCTACCACATAACCTAATACAGTATAGAGTTGGTTTCCCTAATACCACATAACCTAATACAGTATAGAGTTGGTTTCCTACCACATAACCTAATACAGTATAGAGTTGGTTTCCTTAATACCACATAACCTAATACAGTATAGAGTTGGTTTCCTTAATACCACATAACCTAATACAGTATAGAGTTGGTTTCCTTAATACCACATAACCTAATACAGTATAGAGTTGGTTTCCTACCACATAACCTAATACAGTATAGAGTTGGTTTCCTACCACATAACCTAATATAGTATAGAGTTGGTTTCCTTAATACCACATAACCTAACACAGTATAGAGTTGGTTTCCTTAATACCACATAACCTAATACAGTATAGAGTTGGTTTCCTTAATACCACATGACCTAATACAGTATAGAGTTGGTTTCCTACCACATAACCTAATACAGTATAGAGTTGGTTTCCTTAATACCACATAACCTAATACAGTATAGAGTTGGTTTCCTTAATACCACATAACCTAATACAGTATAGAGTTGGTTTCCTACCACATAACCTAATACAGTATAGAGTTGGTTTCCTTAAACCACATAACCTAATACAGTATAGAGTTGGTTTCCTACCACATAACCTAATACAGTATAGAGTTGGTTTCCTTAATATCACATAACCTAATACAGTATAGAGTTGGTTTCCTTAATACCACATAGCCTAATACAGTATAGAGTTGGTTTCCTTAATACCACATAGCCTAATACAGTATAGAGTTGGTTTCCTTAATACCACATAACCTAATACACTATAGAGTTGGTTTCCTTAATACCACATAACCTAATACAGTATAGAGTTGGTTTCCTTAATACCACATAACCTAATACAGTATAGAGTTGGTTTCCTACCACATAACCTAATACAGTATAGAGTTGTTTTCCTTAATACCACATAACCTAATACAGTATAGAGTTGGTTTCCTTAATACCACGTGACCTAATACAGTATAGAGTTGGTTTCCTACCACATAACCTAATACAATATAGAGTTGGTTTCCTTAATACCACAAGACCTAACACAGTATAGAGTTGGTTCCTTAATACCACAAGACCTAATACAGTATAGAGTTGGTTTCCTTAATACCACATAACCTAATACAGTATAGAGTTGGTTTCCTTAATACCACATAACCTAATACAGTATAGAGTTGGTTTCCCTAATACCACATAACCTAATACAGTATAGAGTTGGTTTCCTTAATACCACATAACCTAATACAGTATAGAGTTGGTTTCCCTAATACCACATAACCTAATACAGTATAGAGTTGGTTTCCTTAATACCACATAACCTAATACAGTATAGAGTTGGTTTCCTACCACATAACCTAATACAGTATAGAGTTGGTTTCCTTAATACCACATAACCTAATACAGTATAGAGTTGGTTTCCTTAATACCACATAACCTAATACAGTACAGAGTTGGTTTCCTTAATATAACCTTATCGTTGATAATACACTACATGCCCAAAAGTATGTGGACACGAGCTCATCAAACATCTCATTCCAAAGCCATGGGAATTAATATGGAGTTGGTCCCCCATTTGCTGCTATGACAGCCCTCCACTCTTCTGGGAAGGCTTTCCACTAGATGTTGAAACATTGCTGCAGGGACTTAATTCAGCCACAAGAGCATTAGTGATGTCGGGAACAATGATGTTGGGCAATTAGGGCTGGCTTGCAGTCGGCGTTCCAATTCCTCCCAAAGGTGTTCGATGGGGTTGAGGTCAGGGCTCTGTGGTGCCGGTCCAAGTTCTTCCACACCGATCTCGACAAACTATTTCTGTATGGATCTCGCTTTGTCCACGGTGGCATTGTCATTCTGAAACAGGAAAGGGCCTTCCCCAAAATGTTGCCACAAATTTGGAATTACAGAATTGCCTAGATTAGAATGTCATTGTATGCTAACCCATGACGCTCCAGGCTGACAGATCATTCTTAAAGAGCTGCGCGCCTCAGCACTCGGTGGTCCCGTTCTGTACTCTTGTGTGACCTACAGCTTCACGGCTGGGCCGCTGTTGCCCCATAGATGTTTCCACTTCACAATAACAGCACTTACAGTTGACCGGGGGCAGCTCTAGCAGGGCAGACATTTGACAAACTGACTTGTTGGAAAGGTGGTATACTTTGTCGGGGAGAAGGTTAGCCAGGGAGGAACAGTAAACAGAACCCAGTCTTTGTGCTAAACATATAGCTAGTAGACAGGCTAAACATATAGCTAGTATACAGGCTAAACATATAGCTAGTAGATAGGCTAAACATATAGCTAGTATACAGGCTAAACATATAGCTAGTAGACAGGCTAAACATATAGCTGGTATACAGACTAAACATATAGCTAGTAGACAGGCTAAACATATAGCTAGTATACAGGCTAAACATATAGCTGGTATACAGGCTAAACATATAGCTAGTAGACAGGCTAAACATATAGCTAGTAGACAGGCTAAACATATAGCTAGTAGACAGGCTAAACATATAGCTAGTATACAGGCTAAACATATAGCTAGTAGACAGGCTAAACATATAGCTAGTATACAGGCTAAACATATAGGTAGTATACAGGCTCAACATATAGCTGGTAGACAGGCTAAACATATAGCTGGTAGACAGGCTAAACATATAGCTAGTATACAGGCTAAACATATAGCTAGTATACAGGCTAAACATATAGCTAGTAGACAGGCTAAACATATAGCTAGTAGACAGGCTAAACATATAGCTAGTAGACAGGCTAGACATATAGCTAGTATACAGGCTCAACATATAGCTGGTAGACAGGCTAAACATATAGCTAGTATACAGGCTAAACATATAGCTAGTAGACGTGCTAAACATATAGCTAGTAGACAGGCTAAACATATAGCTAGTAGACAGGCTAAACATATAGCTAGTAGACAGGCTAAACATATAGCTAGTAGACAGGCTAAACATATAGCTAGTATACAGGCTAAACATATAGCTAGTAGACAGGCTAAACATATAGCTAGTAGACGTGCTAAACATATAGCTAGTATACAGGCTCAACATATAGCTGGTATACAGGCTAAACATATAGCTAGTATACAGGCTAAACATATAGCTAGTAGACAGGCTAAACATATAGCTAGTAGACAGGCTAAACACATAGCTAGTAGACGTGCTAAACATATAGCTAGTAGACAGGCTAAACATACAGTAGATAAGAGACAGGCTAAACACACAGCTAGTAGACAGGCTAAACATATAGCTAGTAGACAGGCTAAACATATAGCTGGTATACAGACTAAACATATAGCTAGTAGACAGGCTAAACATATAGCTAGTATACAGGCTAAACATATAGCTGGTATACAGGCTAAACATATAGCTAGTAGACAGGCTAAACATATAGCTAGTAGACAGGCTAAACATATAGCTAGTAGACAGGCTAAACATATAGCTAGTAGACAGGGTAAACATATAGCTAGTATACAGGCTAAACATATAGCTAGTAGACAGGCTAAACATATAGCTAGTATACAGGCTAAACATATAGGTAGTATACAGGCTCAACATATAGCTGGTAGACAGGCTAAACATATAGCTGGTAGACAGGCTAAACATATAGCTAGTATACAGGCTAAACATATAGCTAGTATACAGGCTAAACATATAGCTAGTAGACAGGCTAAACATATAGCTAGTAGACAGGCTAAACATATAGCTAGTAGACAGGCTAGACATATAGCTAGTATACAGGCTCAACATATAGCTGGTAGACAGGCTAAACATATAGCTAGTATACAGGCTAAACATATAGCTAGTAGATCGTGCTAAACATATAGCTAGTAGACAGGCTAAACATATAGCTAGTAGACAGGCTAAACATATAGCTAGTAGACAGGCTAAACATATAGCTAGTAGACAGGCTAAACATATAGCTAGTAGACTGGCTAAACATATAGCTAGTATACAGGCTAAACATATAGCTAGTAGACAGGCTAAACATATAGCTAGTAGGCGTGCTAAACATATAGCTAGTAGACAGGCTAAACATATAGCTAGTATACAGGCTCAACATATAGCTGGTATACAGGCTAAACATATAGCTAGTATACAGGCTAAACATATAGCTAGTAGACGTGCTAAACATATAGCTAGTAGACAGGCTAAACACATAGCTAGTAGACGTGCTAAACATATAGCTAGTAGACAGGCTAAACATACAGTAGATAAGAGACAGGCTAAACACACAGCTAGTAGACAGGCTAAACATATAGCTAGTAAATGTGCTAAACATATAGCTAGTAGACAGGCTAAACATATAGCTAGTAGACAGGCTAAACATATAGCTAGTAGACATGCTAAACATATAGTTAGTAGAAAGGCTAAACATACAGTAGATAAGAGACAGGCTAAACACACAGCTAGTAGACAGGCTAAACATATAGCTAGTATACAGGCTAAACATATAGCTAGTAGACAGGCTAAACATATAGCTGGTATACAGACTAAACATATAGCTAGTAGACAGGCTAAACATATAGCTAGTATACAGGCTAAACATATAGCTGGTATACAGGCTAAACATATAGCTAGTAGACAGGCTAAACATATAGCTAGTAGACAGGCTAAACATATAGCTAGTAGACAGGCTAAACATATAGCTAGTAGACAGGGTAAACATATAGCTAGTATACAGGCTAAACATATAGCTAGTAGACAGGCTAAACATATAGCTAGTAGACAGGCTAGACATATAGCTAGTATACAGGCTCAACATATAGCTGGTAGACAGGCTAAACATATAGCTAGTATACAGGCTAAACATATAGCTAGTATACAGGCTAAACATATAGCTAGTAGACGTGCTAAACATATAGCTAGTATACAGGCTAAACATATAGCTAGTAGACATGCTAAACATATAGCTAGTAGACAGGCTAAACATATAGCTAGTAGACAGGCTAAACATATAGCTAGTAGACAGGCTAAACATATAGCTAGTAGACTGGCTAAACATATAGCTAGTATACAGGCTAAACATATAGCTAGTAGACAGGCTAAACATATAGCTAGTGACGTGCTAAACATATAGCTAGTAGACAGGCTAAACATATAGCTAGTATACAGGCTCAACATATAGCTGGTATACAGGCTAAACATATAGCTAGTATACAGGCTAAACATATAGCTAGTAGACGTGCTAAACATATAGCTAGTAGACAGGCTAAACACATAGCTAGTAGACGTGCTAAACATATAGCTAGTAGACAGGCTAAACATACAGTAGATAAGAGACAGGCTAAACACACAGCTAGTAGACAGGCTAAACATATAGCTAGTAAATGTGCTAAACATATAGCTAGTAGACAGGCTAAACATATAGCTAGTAGACAGGCTAAACATATAGCTAGTAGACATGCTAAACATATAGTTAGTAGAAAGGCTAAACATACAGTAGATAAGAGACAGGCTAAACACACAGCTAGTAGACAGGCTAAACATATAGCTAGTAGACAGGCTAAACATATAGCTAGTAGACGTGCTAAACATACAGTAGATAAGAGACAGGCTAAACACACAGCTAGTAGACAGGCTAAACATATAGCTAGTAAATGTGCTAAACATATAGCTAGTAGACAGGCTAAACATATAGCTAGTAGACAGGCTAAACATATAGCTAGTAGACATGCTAAACATATAGTTAGTAGAAAGGCTAAACATACAGTAGATAAGAGACAGGCTAAACACACAGCTAGTAGACAGGCTAAACATATAGCTAGTAGACAGGCTAAACATATAGCTAGTAGACGTGCTAAACATACAGTAGATAAGAGACAGGCTAAACACACAGCTAGTAGACAGGCTAAACATATAGCTAGTAAATGTGCTAAACATATAGCTAGTAGACAGGCTAAACATATAGCTAGTAGACAGGCTAAACATATAGCTAGTAGACATGCTAAACATATAGCTAGTAGAAAGGCTAAACATACAGTAGATAAGAGACAGGCTAAACACACAGCTAGTAGACAGGCTAAACATATAGCTAGTAGACAGGCTAAACACACAGCTAGTAGACAGGTTAACGACAGGCTTAAACCTGCAGCTAAGGAAACCTGGATTGGACCTAGAGATCTGTTGAGGTTAATCTCAGGATTTCTCCTTCCATTCAGACGACTGAGCTATAACGGTAAGTCTCCGTATTGATGCAGTAAAACACAGAGGTCCAAGAAACCCTATTCTTCTTCGTTTTTTACCGGAGAACCACTAGCCTGGTCCCAGATCTTTTTGTGCTGGCTTGCCCAAGTCCTTGTTGCTCATATGTTCAAGCAAAAAGTTGGCAATAAACAGATCTGAGACCAGGCTAGAGGAACAACGGCCTTTGCAGACTGTACTTACGGTCTTTTATGATGATCACGTCACACTGTGCGACGTTACCAAATAAAACAGTTGATATCAACCTGGCCAGATTGTACGATTTGCTTCAGTTCTGTCGTCACATTCTGCGATTGGCTTACGAGACCACTTCAGCTGCAGCCGTGTATTTGATCATACGCACCAGCACCAGCAGCGCCTCGGGAAGTTAATGCAGAGAAAGTATGCATCTGAGAATTAGTTCAATTGTCCGAACTCCGAATCAAAATGGCGTCAAACAAAATAACACGGGGCTCGAACATTTATCGGCGATGTTCTGCAAAGTACCATCAAGATTATTTTAGGGGGAATCGTTCTTCTTGCAAAGCATGTAAATGTTTATCACAAACTATTATATACATCCAAATTCAAGTGCCGGCCGTGTTCCTATTGCTCAGTGACTGGGATCGGCTTAATACCAGCCTCACTCCACGATAAAGGCCCTTGACTCTGTATCGGTACCACCTGTATATAGCCTCCACATTGACTCTGTACCGGGGACCTCGACAGCATGTAGTGGTACTCAGTGATGTGAAGAACTTAAGTAAAAATACTTTAAAGTACTACTTAAGTAGTTTGTAGTTAAGTACTACTTAAGTAGTTTTCTGTACTTTATTTTACTATTTATATTTTTGACAACTTTTACTTTTACTTCACTACATTGCTAAAGAAAATAATGTATTTTTTATTCCCTACATTTTCCCTGACACCCAAAAGTACTAGTTACATTTAAATGCTTAGCAGGACAGGAAAATGGTCCAATTCACACACTTATCAAGAGAACATCCCTGGTCATCCCTACTGCCTCTGATCTGGAGGACTCACGAAACAGAGAACATCCCTGGTCATCCCTACTGCCTCTGATCTGGAGGACTCACTAAACAGAGAACATCCCTGGTCATCCCTACTGCCTCTGATCTGGAGGACTCACTAAACAGAGAACATCCCTGGTCATCACTACTGCCTCTGATCTGGAGGACTCACTAAACAGAGAACATCCCTGGTCATCTCTACTGCCTCTGATCTGGAGGACTCACGAAACAGAGAACATCCCTGGTCATCCCTACTGCCTCTGATCTGGAGGACTCACTAAACAGAGAACATCCCTGGTCATCTCTACTGCCTCTGATCTGGAGGACTCACGAAACAGAGAACATCCCTGGTCATCCCTACTGCCTCTGATCTGGAGGACTCACTAAACAGAGAACATCCCTAGTCATCCCTACTGCCTCTGATCTGGCGGACTCAACAAACACATGCTTTGTTTGTAAATTAATGTCAGAGTGTTTAGTGCACACCTGGCTATCGGTAAATGTTTTTTAATAATGGTGGTTTGCATAATACAGTATAAGGAATTTAAAATGATTCATACTTTTTACTTTTGATACTTAAGTACGTTGGAGTAATTCCATTTACTTTTGACACTTAAGTATATTTAGAATCAAATACTTTTAGACTTTTACTCAAGTAGTATTTTACTGAATGATTTTCACTTTTACCTGTGTCATTTTCTATTAAGTTATCTTTTACTCAAGTATGACTTTTGGGTTGTTTTCCACTGCTGCTGGTGGCAACCGACAGACCTCGACCCTGTGACACCGAATGAGTACAGCCAACTCTAAAGGTTTTTGCCCAAAAAAGTGTCAATTTTGTCCGAGACATAATATGCCTAAAAGCGTTCAGTCTGTCGGGCGTTAAAGGGGAGAACGGCGTTGTTGTTTAGCAAAACAATGGCAGACTAAAGTGGTTGCTATAGATGTTGGAATTGAATTGGCAAACCTTCTGTAATGCCACACCTCACATTCTTCACTTCTTGAACTGTAGTTCTGTTCTGTTCATGCCCACTAAGGAAGTGAGCCTACTGGGATTAAGGGCTAGGTTGGGCGGGTAGGAATGTGTCATTATTACAATATTATGTCATCTCGTGTGTGGGTGTGTCTGAGTGGTGTGTGTGTGTTTGTGTGTGTGTGAGAGAGATAGAGTGGTCTGTCTGTCTGTCTGTCTGTCTGTCTGTCTGTCTGTCTGTCTGTCTGTCTGTCTGTCTGTCTGTCTGTCTGTCTGTCTGTCTGTCTGCCTGCGTGCGTGCGTGAGTGGTGTGTGTGTGTAGAGAGATGATAGAGTCTAGGTGTGTGTGTGTGTGTGTGTGTGTGTGTGTGTGTGTGTGTGTGTGTGGAGAGAGATAGAGTGGTGTGTGTGTGTGTCTGTCTGTCTGTCTGTCTGTCTGTCTGTCTGTGCGTTGAGGCATGCCAGATATAGGAGTGCCAGCAGATCAAACCTTTCATCAATCTGCTATTGATCGGAAGTGAAGTGGGATAATCCTACCGTGATTGAGAAATATTTGAGAAGAAAATAATGGTTTCTACTCTGAGCTCCTTAGGCTATTTACTCTCCAGCTGGCCTGGCGCATTGTTGCCCATGAAAGGAAGTTAGCAAGCAAGCATTTTAGCCAGGTAGCCATGGACAACAAAAAAAGGAAATTGTGTACTGTATGCCATAGTTTAGTCAACATGAAAGAGAGGAGGATGGAAACGTTTCTCTACATGCTTTTTCTACTTGCACTCAGGCACACACACACACACACACACACACACACACACACACACACACACACACACACACACACACACACACACACACACACACACACACACACACACACACACACACGCACATGCACACGCACACGCACGCACACACACAGACACACACACACAGAAATCAGTACCAGAACATGAAACGGTGCTGGAACACCAAGACAGTCATGAAGAGGACACAACAAAACCTATTCGGTCCTCAGATCCTCAAAGGTTTTAAAGTTGCACCACCGAGAGCATCATGACGGTTTGCATCACTGCCTGGTATGGCAAATGCTCTGCCTCCAACCGCAAGGCACTACAGAGCGTACGTGCGTACGGCCCAGTACATTCCTGGGGCCAAGCTTCCTGCCATCTAGGACCTCTATACCAGGCGGTGTCAGAGGAAGGCACTAGAAATTGTTAGAAGACTCCAACCACCCTTCTCATAGACTGTTCTCTCTGCTACCACACGGCAAGCGGTACCGGACGCCAAGTCTAGGTCCAAGCGGCTTCTAAACAGCCATAAGACTCCTGAACAGCTAATCAACAGCTACCCCCCCCCCCCATCACCTTCTACACTGCTGATACTCTCTGTTATCATCCAATCACTTTAATAACTCTACCTACATGTACATATTACCTCAATTACCTCGACACCGGTGACCCCCGAACATTGACTCTGTACCGGTACCCCCTGTTGATTTGTCCCACTGCACCGCTGCTACTGCTTCACACTCCGTCTACTCTGAACTCATTAGGCTATTTACACTCTATTTACACTCTATTTACACTCTATTTACACTCTATTTACACTCTATTTACAATCTATTTACAATCTATTTACACTCTATTTACAGTGCTTGAAAAAGTACCAGATTGTCACAGTTAGGTACAAGGAAAGATACCTTCATAGAAAATGACTCAAGTAAAAGTGAAAGTCCCCCAGTAAAATACTACTTATGTAAAAGTCTAAAAGTATTTGGTTTTAAATATAATAAACCCTTGTTCAAGATTCAAAGAAATTAATATATTGTATGATAAAAAATAAAAGATTATTGATATTTATTGAACCCCCATCATTAAAAGGTGTATCCTGGATGATGACGTTAAATGAGTAATTACTCACAGTCTTTTCAGCGGCATCATTGATAAATGAGCATCGTTGTGTTAAAACAAGCTAGATTCACTTCTCATGAATCAGTCTGAGTCAGAGGGACGGCCAGACGAGTGATCAGCTCTCTCTCTCTCTCTCTCTCTCTGTTCTCTCTGTCTCTCCCTCTGTATCTCTCTCTCTCCCTCTCTCTGTATCTCTCTCTCTGTATCTCTCTCTCTCTCTGTCTCTCATTTCTGTCTCTCAGATCTGCAACAAAACATTTCCCTCTCTCTCTCTCTCTCCCTCTCTCTGTATCTCATCTCTCTGTCTCTCCCTCTCTCTGTATATCTCCATCTCCTCTCTCTCTGTGTGTGTCTCTCTCTCCCTCTCTCTGTATCTCTCTCTCTCTCTGTGTGTCTCTCTCTCTGTATCTCTCTCCCTCTCTCTCTCTCTGTATCTCTCCCTCTCTCTATGTATCTCTCTGTACCTCTCTCTTTATCTCTCTCTCTCTCATTCATTATATCTCTCTCCTCTCTCTCATTCATTCTCTCTCTCTCTGTATCTCTCTCTCTCTCTCTCTCTCTCTCTCTCGCAGTGTGTGAAAGTGCACTCGTCAACAGATGACTCAACTCCCAACCAGTACAGGCATATCATAGAGAAGATGTCATCCCTATGTACCTGTGTGGGGAATATACATCATGTCATCCCTATGTACCTGTGTGGGACATCGAGATTCTGTTTACTGTTCCTCCCTGGCAAACCTTGTCCCCGAAAGAGACTGGGTTCTGTTTACTGTTCCTCCCTGGCTAACCTTGTCCCCGACAGAGACTGGGTTCTGTTTACTGTTCCTCCCTGGCAAACCTTCTCCCCGAAAGAGACTGGGTTCTGTTTACTGTTCCTCCCTGGCTAACCTTGTCCCCGACAGAGACTGGGTTCTGTTTACTGTTCCTCCCTGGCTAACCTTGTCCCCGACAGAGACTGGGTTCTGTTTATTGTTCCTCCCTGGCAAACCTTGTCCCCGACAGAGACTGGGTTCTGTTTACTGTTCCTCCCTGGCAAACCTTGTCCCCGACAGAGACTGGGTTATGTTTACTGTTCCTCCTGGCTAACCTTCTCCCCGACAGAGACTAGGTTCTGTTTACTGTTCCTCCCTGACTAACCTTGTCCCGAAAGAGACTGGGTTCTGTTTACTGTTCCTCCCTGGCAAACCTTGTCCCGAAAGAGACTGGGTTCTGTTTACTGTTCCTCCCTGGCAAACCTTGTCCCCGACAGAGACTGGGTTCTGTTTACTGTTCCTCCCTGACTAACCTTGTCCCCGAAAGAGACTGGGTTCTGTTTACTGTTCTCCCTGACTAACCTTGTCCCCGAAAGAGACTGGGTTCTGTTTACTGTTCCTCCCTGGCAAACCGTGTCCCCGAAAGAGACTGGGTTCTGTTTACTGTTCCTCCCTGGCTAACCTTGTCCCCGACAAAGTATACCACCTTTCAACAAGTCAGTTTGTCAAATGTCTGCCCTGCTAGAGCTGCCCCCGGTCAACTGTAAGTGCTGTTATTGTGAAGTGGAAACGTCTATGGGGCAACAGCGGCCCAGCCGTGAAGCTGTAGGTCACACAAGAGTACAGAACGGGACCACCGAGTGCTGAGGCGCGCAGCTCTTTAAGAATGATCTGTCAGCCTGGAGCGTCATGGGTTAGCATTCAATGACATTCTAATCTAGGCAATTCTGTAATTCCAGAATTCCAGCATGTTAGCTAACCCTTCCCCTAACCATAACTCTTTCTTTAACCTTAAAGTTAGCGTTAGACACCTAGCTAAAGTTCCCCACAACAAACTGAAATTCGTAGCATATTGTACGTTTTGCTAATCAGTAAGTACGAAATGCAATTACCTAACATATCATACGAAATGGAAGATGGATATCCACAAATTAATACATACCATATGAAACTTAACATATCGTACAAAATATAGTGTCTCCGATTTATGTACAGAATAATGGGGAATTCCAAACATGTTAGATGGCAGGGGTGCCTTGAGAACCACATACAGCAACTGCCCTAAATACCTCCAGGCAATTAGCGTAACGCTAAATCATTTTACACGACATATTGAGGCCAATATCACCTAGTTACAGGGACCTACACACCACAATGTGAGTGACAGGCTGAGCTGTGCTGCGCTGCGTGCGTCAGGTATGTTAACGCCTTCCTCTGAGGCAACTGCACGGGTGTTACCGTCCAGCACCACGAGGATTCCGTTTACTTCTGATCTTGGGCGCGCGCTCTCACGGTAAACGAAAAAGGTAAGTCAAGAAGCGCATTTTTTTTCTAACCGCTGGGGTCTATTTGAACTGATAAAGGACTGAACTTTCCGCTTATATCAATTTGTAATCCTATACAGTTGCGTGTAACGTGTAAGAATTACAATTATGTTATGTAAATCAATGTGATTTTACCAGCTATACACATTGGAGTGTTTTACACGCCAAACATCAAACTCTGGCTGAAATGTATGGTGACAGATTTGAACAAAGCTTTAAATATATGAACCTTATCCTATGGCGTGTTGTACATCTTTGAGATTTGGGTATTATTATATATGTATTATTATATATTATTTTTATTATAATTATTAGTATACTATTATTAGACCTTGCGTTTGTTCTTCTATGGACTACTCTGCACTCTGTGATAACAGAATACCTTGACTAATACAAAGATAATCAGAGGGAAAACACAGACAGACGCCACATGGGCTTGCGGTATGACAGTATATAGGCCTATATGTTACCTGTCGAAAGAAAAATAAAAACGTTATGGTTTAATTATTGAACGTGATATAGCCTGGAAAAGTTCCTCTGCTTGAGTTAAAAGGTGTCGTTTTTGTTTGACATTTTAATTGAACCTTCTTGTCATGACAAATGCCAACGCTTCCTTTTGTATAGGCTAGACATAGCTCTAGATGTTCTGTTCAAAGAGAGGCTAGCCAACCCGTAACCTGAAAAAGAGAGATTTGTTGATCTAGGATACTTGTGGGTATTGCAACAGACAGTGAGCATGACTGGGTGAAAGTGGAAGTGACAGGGTGAAAGTGACAGTTAAAGTGACTGGGTGAAAGTGACTGGGTGAGAGTGACTGGGTGAAAGCATGACTGGGTGAAAGTGAAAGTGACAGTGAAAGTGACTGGGTGAAAGTGACTGGGGGAAAGTTAAAGTGACTGGGTGAAAGTGACTGGGTGAGTGACTGGGTGAAAGTGACTGGGTGAAAGTGACTGGGTGAAAGTGACTGGGTGAAAAGTGACTGGGTGAAAGTGACAGTTAAAGTGACTGGGTGAAAGTGACTGGGTGAAAGTGACTGGGTGAAAGTGACTGGGTGAAAGTGACTGGGTGAGAGTGACTGGGTGAGAGTGACTGGGTGAGAGTGACTGGGTGAGAGTGACTGGGTGAAAGTGACTGGGTGAGAAAGTGACTGGGTGAAAGTGACTGGGTGAAAGTGAGTGAAAGTGACTGGGTGAAAAGTGAAAGTGACTGGGTGAAAGTGACTGGGTGAAAGTGACTGGGTGAAAGTGACTGGGTGAAGTGACTGGAAAGTGAGAAAGTGACTGGGTGAAAGTGACTGGGTGAAGAGTGACTGGGTGAAAGTGACTGGGTGAAAGTGACTGGGTGAAAGTGACTGGGTGAGAGTGACTGGGTGAAAGTGACTGGGTGAGAAAGTGACTGGGTGAAAGTGACTGGGTGAGAGTGACTGGGTGAAAGTGACTGGGTGAAAGTGACTGGGTGAAAGTGACTGGGTGAGAGTGACTGGGTGAAAGTGACTGGGTGAACTGGGGAAAGTGACTGGGTGAAAGTGACTGGGTGAAAGTGAAAGTGACTGGGTGAAAGTGACTGGGTGAAAGTGACTGGGTGAAAGTGACTGGGTGAAAGTGACTGGGTGAAAGTGACTGGGTGAGAGTGACTGGGTGAGTGACTGGGTGAAGTGAGTGACTGGGTGAAAGTGACTGGGTGAAAGTGACTGGGTGAAAGTGACTGGGGGTGAAAGTGACTGGGTGAAAGTGACTGGGTGAAAGTGACTGGGTGAAAGTGACTGGGTGAAAGTGACTGGGTGAAAGTGACTGGGTGAGAGTAGCATTTATATGGGAGAGAGAGCAGCCTTTTCTGAGTCTCTCCTAATGATTAATGGGGGGTGGGGGGGGGGGGCATTATTTTCTTTCACACGACCAAGCAAATAAAGGAGTACACCGACCAGCTAAACTTGAATAGGACTAGTTTCTTAAATGGCACCCTATTCCCGTTATAGTGCACTACTTTTAACCAGGTTACCATAGAGCTCTGGTCAAAAGCAGTGCGCTATATAGGGAATAGGGTGGGATTTGGGACGTTCTCTCTCTGGTGGCTGCTAATGCTGTACCTACCAGGGGCTCTCTCTAACTCCTCATTCCTACTTTAATACACTGTTATTAACATGTACCAGGGATTCGTTTGAATGTAGTGGCCCCTTGTTTTTGCCGTTGCTTAGTTGAGAAGTTAATTAAGTAGTGGTGAAGTAAATGTATTTTCAGTCTGTATCAGTAAAAGCATGTTGGAGTAAATTGAGCAGAAGTGGCTTCAGACAAGGCTACTGTAGGCCTGTACAGACAAGGCTACTGTAGGCCTGTACAGACAAGGCTACTGTAGGCCTGTACAGACAAGGCTACTGTAGGCCTGTACAGACAAGGCTACTGTAGGCCTGTACAGACAAGGCTACTCTATGGCCTGTACAGACAAGACTACTGTAGGCCTGTACAGACAAGGCTAATGTATGGCCTGTACAGACAAGGCTACTGTATGGCCTGTACAGACAAGGCTACTGTAGGCCTGTACAGACAAGGCTACTGTAGGCCTGTACAGACAAGGCTACTGTAGGCCTGTACAGACAAGGCTACTGTAGGCCTGTGCAGACAAGGCTACTGTAGGCCTGTACAGACAAGGCTACTGTAGGCCTGTACAGACAAGGCTACTGTAGGCCTGTACAGACAAGGCTACTGTAGGCCTGTACAGACAAGGCTACTGGAGATATGAACAGGTATTTTAGGAAAACCTATGGCCTGTAAGACAAGGCTACCATGCCGCTACTGTTTTCAGACAAGGCTAAGGCCTGTGACAAGGATGTAGGCCTGTGAGAATTATTTGTCACGGTTGAAGACTCCTGTCAACCCAAATGTGTGGTTTTGTATTAAACTGTTACTGAGTAAGACAAGGCTACTGTAGGCCTGTACAGACAAGGCTACTGTAGGCCTGTACAGACAAGGCTACTGTAGGTCAAGGCTACTGTAGGCCTGTCCATTTCATTCCTGTACAGGAAGGAAGACAAGATAGGCCTACCAGCAACCCACGACAATATATCTGAGAGGCTCCCCAGTATTTTAGGAAAACCTAATCCTACCATGCCGTTGTTTTCAGCCTACTCACCTGAAGACCTGAAGAAGTGAGAAGACAAAGGGATGATTATCTCAACCCAAATGTGTGGTTTTCATTAAACTGTTACCTAGCACATCTAGGTCTCCATTTCATTCCCACCTACTTAGGCCTACCCAACCTACGCATATATCTGACCTACCTCCCGCCTCCCCCCTCCTTCCTACCTACCTACCTACCTACCTACCTACCTACCTACCTACCTACTTACCTACCTACCTACCTACCTACCTACCTACCTACCTACCTACTTACCTACCTACCTACCTACCTACCTACTTACCTACCTACCTACCTGCCTAAATTACTGTAGAGCAGAGCTATGTGAACAGAGATATGCTATTAATCAAGATTTAGGTGATTTCAAGTATTAGCACTACGCAAACACAAAACAGACCCTCGACACAGGAGAGCGAAAGAGCCTGCAACTTGCTCCATGATCACATCATCATCACCTGGCAGGTCACTGTTTTTCTTCTGTCGAAACAGAAGACCTGTTAGGATCCTTTTGTTCTCCAGTCTGTCAAAGGTGACTGTCCTTTACATGAAGTGCACTGTTGTAAAGCATTGGACGATTACAACCGTACATCTCACCTTGTTCAGAGGATTCCCATATTTAAGTTTAGAATAACTGTCAAGTAGTAATGGAAGAGATGTGTTGTTATGTACAGATACAATTATCTCAGCTCACACCCCCCTCTCCTCCTCACACTTCCTCCATTACTTCCTCTAGAAATGCAAACATTCATTTTGTGTTGGGTGACACAAAGGAACAGACAGCTAACTGTTCATATGCTAACAGACAGCTAACTGTTCACATGCTAACTGTTCATATGCTAACAGACAGCTAACTGTTCACATGCTAACTGTTCATATGCTAACTGTTCATATGCTAACAGACAGCTAACTGTTCACATGCTAACTGTTCATATGCTAACATACAGCTAACTGTTAATATCTAACAGACAGCTAACTGTTCATATGCTAACAGACAGCTAACTGTTCATATGCTAACAGACAGCTAACTGTTCACATGCTAACTGTTAATATGCTAACAGACAGCTAACTGTTCATATGCTAACAGACAGCTAACTGTTCATATGCTAACAGACAGCTAACTGTTCACATGCTAACTGTTCATATGCTAACATACAGCTAACTGTTCATATGCCAACAGACAGCTAACTGTTCATATGCTAACAGACAGCTAACTGTTCATATGCTAACAGACAGCTAACTGTTCAAGTGACGCATTTAGCGCGCACCACCGCTAACTAGCTAGCCGTTTCACATCCGTTACACCAACATATTAAGAATAATGATTGACATATTTTTCATTAACGTTATTTTGATGAATTTATTCATACTCTTTCATCCTTCCACAAGATATAGTCCCGACACAAATCTAAAGTTCCTATCCAAGCCGGCTGGTCGTTCGTTCTATTGGCTCGGTTGCAAGAGTTGTTCAGTCTTTCTGTTCTGTATCTATGAACGCGACCCAGTCGTTTGGTCTAAGTGTTCCATTGCCATACTGGCTGTCAACGTTCTTATCCCCTTGCTAGCTAGCCAACTACAGCTAATTTACAGTCACGTCAAACAGACAGAATAACAACAGTAGCTGCATTTATTTAAGCTGTTTTCTAGTGACATTTATGTGGATACATCCATAACAATGAGCTAATGAGGCGCAATTTCACCTGGCATGGACAATGTGCTCTCTCGTTAGTGCACTGTTGTTCAGAGGAGCTAGCCAACAACACAGCTAACACAATCACTTCAAACGGAAGCTGGAAAGACTGCGAACTAGCTGCACTTCGTTTCGTTTGACCTTTTTTCAATTGACATTTCTTTGTATATATCCATAAAAATGATGCCAGCTTATTCATGATTTTGACTGGCTGAGAAATGTTGCCTGCCTATTTATCTTGTCCCGACATGTTCATTACTATGGTACAGCTGGAAAACAAATTTTCATTATTGAAACAATGTTGCAAATGTCGGAAAGACAGACAGCAAGGTTTATACAAATCTCCGCTGTTGAAAACTAAATGTAAGTCTAAAAGAAATGTGAGATGACATCTAGATGATTTTTATAGTGGAGATAAAGGTTATAAATTGCCTGGCTGGGCTGAGGAGACAGTGGATTGCTCAGTCAGATGGAACAGAGTAAATAGGCATTTTAACATCATGGATTTAGCCGGTGGTAACTTGTGGAATAGACACCGGCTGGAATGGGCAGGTATGTAGAGAATGAGGGTGTCTGCTGGGCAGGTATGTAGAGAATGAGTGTTTCTGCTGGACTGGTATGTAGAGAATGAGGGTGTTTCTGGTATGTAGAGAATGAGGGTGTCTGGGCTGGTATGTAGAGAATGAGGGTGTCTGCTGGACTGGTATGTAGAGAATGAGGGTGTCTGCGGGACTGGTATGTAGAGAATGAGCGTGTCAACTGGACTGGTATGTAGAGAATGAGGGTGTCTGCTGGACTGGTATGTAGAGAATGAGGGTGTCTGCTGGACTGGTATGTAGAGAATGAGGGTGTCAACTGGGCTGGTATGTAGAGAATGAGGGTGTCTGCTGGGCTGGTATGTAGAGAATGAGGGTGTCTACTGGGCTGGTATGTAGAGAATGAGGGTGTCTGCTGGGCTGGTATGTAGAGAATGAGGGTGTCTACTGGGCTGGTATGTAGAGAATGAGGGTGTCTGCTGGACTGGTATGTAGAGAATGAGGGTGTCTGCTGGACTGGTATGTAGAGAACGAGGGTGTCTACTGGGCTGGTATGTAGAGAATGAGTGTGTCTGCTGGACTGGTACTGCATGTCAGAGTTACTTTAGAATGGAATAGGCAAAGCCAAAACGCACTTAATTAATTAATTAAAACCCTTTTAAGGACATAGCTGAATAATGTGTTAGTTCAGTCAGACCCAGTTCGTCCACATCGTAGACCTTTCCATAAATGGAGAATAAACGGTGATGTAAACGATCCCCAACATGTGACATGAAGCGCTGCGTATGTTGATGCGCCATTCATAGAGTATGACATACGCTTATAAACGATTTGTGGAACTGTCATGGGGTGCTTACGAAGCCTTACCGTATGCCATCTCATGCCTTTGCAAGTTGTGCGTTGTTTAACGCGGGACCCATCCTCCTTAATGTCGTTATCTGTCATGTCACGGTCAGGGTCAGGGTAATTTTAGATTACACAGCGGCAGGAATTCAACCACGGACCATATTTATTCATCAGTGGTGTGGCTTGATGTGTGTTAAAAGGGGGGGACATTGAACGAAATTCGGATATAGAGTGTGCAGTTCCATGATAGGAAATCGTGCATGTTACTTGTTAGAGGGGCGGCAGGGTAGCCTAGTGGTTAGAGTGTAGAGGTGGCAGGTAGCCTAGCGGTTAGAGTGTAGAGGTGGCAGGTAGCCTAGTTGTTAGAGTGTAGAGGTGGCAGGGTAGCCTAGTGGCTAGAGTGTAGAGGTGGCAGGTAGTCTAGTGGTTAGAGTGTAGAGGAGGCAGGTAGCCTAGTGGTTAGAGTGTAAAGACGGCAGGTAGCCTAGTGGTTAGAGTGTAGAGGTGGCAGGTAGCCTAGTGGTTAGAGCGTTGGACTAGTAACCGAAAGGTTGCAAGTTCAAACCCCCCGAGCTGACAAGGTACAAATCTGTCGTTCTGCCCCTGCACATGCAGTTAACCCACTCTTCCTAGGCCGTCATTGAAAATAAGAATTTGTTCTTAACTGACTTGCCTGGTTAAATAAAATTAAAAGAGCCGATTTGGACATATTTGTATATAAGACTGAACATATGGAGCTCCATGTATATTTGTGTATATATTAAAGTAAATGATGAAATATTCGGTACGTACCTTTATGATTTATATTTACCTGATTGAGATATATTCATTTGTTGTTTGTGTAACTCAGTTTTTGTCCCCCCCTCTTGCCTATTCATTGTATTGTGGTAAGTGTGTTAGGATAAAGGCAGGAAGTTGGGCCTTCGGGAGGGGGAGTCCTTGCTAGGTGCGGGAGCGGTATTGTTTTTTGACCATACAGACATACAGACATAATATGTATTTTCCATATCAAGTATTCTCTGCTTTAAGTTGATTGGAGAATAATTTATTTGTTAGATATCAGAAGAATAAACATTTTTGTTGCACCATATCCCTGGATGTCATGGAATGTTTGGCCGTTTGGAAACCTTGAGTGTGGACTGTATGCGTACCAAACAACCCCGCTTCAGGCTTGGGCAGTGGCTATGGTAAAGACGAAAGGAAGCCACTACATTACTCATTCTTTAAGTGTGAGATTGTTTACACGGGAGTTTGTTTGGGCTGTTACTATCTTATCTTTTATCAACTAATAGACTTGCATAGACTTGCCCATCTCTCTGTCAGGTACTGAATATGAAACTCAACATCCAGCCGCCACACTGTGTAGTCACCTCATGGTGTATCTCAAATCAAAATCAAATCAAATCAAATTTTATTTGTCACATACACATGGTTAGCAGATGTTAATGCGAGTGTAGCGAAATGCTTGTGCTTCTAGTTCCGACAATGCAGTAATAACCAACGAGTAATCTAACTAACAATTCCTAATCTACTGTCTTATACACAGTGTAAGGGGATAAAGAATATGTACATAAGGATATATGAATGAGTGATGGTACAGAGCAGCATAGGCAAGATACAGTAGATGGTATCGAGTACAGTATATACATATGAGATGAGTATGTAAACAAAGTGGCATAGTTAAAGTGGCTAGTGATACATGTATTACATAAGGATGCAGTCGATGATATAGAGTATAGTATATACATATGGGATGAGTAATGTAGGGTATGTAAACAAAGTGACATAGTTTAAAGTGGCTAGTGATACATGTATTACATAAGGATGCAGTAGATGATATAGAGTACAGTATATACATATACATATGAGATGAGTAATGTAGGGTATGTAAACATTATATTAGGTAGCATTGTTTAAAGTGGCTAGTGATACATTTTACATCAATTATCTAGCCTCAGAATTCATTAGGGATTTTGCTTGAGTCTCAAATGGCACCCTATTCCCTATATAGTACACTACCTTTGGCTGGAGCCTTATGGGTCCTGGTCAAAAGAAGTGCACTACATATGGATTAGGATGCCATTTGGGATGTGGCCTTAGTCTTTGTTTTGTTTTAGTGTTGGATTGTCATCGGTCACTTTCTCCATCTAACTCTGATGCAGGGTAAGAGGATAGCTAGTTTTGAACCACACCTCCTGCTGTTGTTGCTTTGAACATACTCCCTTACTCTTTTAGGAGCCCTTAATCCTCTTGGTTTCTGGAGGAACATAGGGGCCCTTAATCCTCTTGGTTCCTGGAGGAACATAGGGGCCCTTAATCCTCTTGGTTCCTGGATGAACATAGGGCCCTTAATCCTCTTGGTTCCTGGAGGAACATAGGGCCCTTAATCCTCTTGGTTCCTGGAGGAACATAGGGCCCGTAATCCTCTTGGTTTCTGGAGGAACATAGGGGCCCTTAATCCTCTTGGTTCCTGGAGGAACATAGGGTCCTTAATCCTCTTGGTTCCTGGAGGAACATAGGGTCCTTAATCCTCTTGGTTCCTGGAGGAACAAAGGGCCCTTAATCCTCTTGCTTTCTGGAGGAACATAGGGTCCTTAATCCTCTTGGTTCCTGGAGGAACAAAGGGCCCTTAATCCTCTTGGTTTCTGGAGGAACATAGGGTCCTTAATCCTCTTGGTTCCTGGAGGAACATAGGGGCCCTTAATCCTCTTGGTTCCTGGATGAACATAGGGCCCTTAATCCTCTTGGTTCCTGGAGGAACATAGGGGCCCTTAATCCTCTTGGTTCATGGAGGAACATAGGGCCCTTAATCCTCTTGGTTCTTGGAGGAACATAGGGCCTGCAGGAACATAGGGCCCTTAATCCTCTTGGTTCCTGGAGGAACATAGGGCCCTTAATCCTCTTGGTTCCTGGAGGAACATAGGGCCCTTAATCCTCTTGGTTCATGGAGGAACATAGGGCCCTTAATCCTCTTGGTTCCTGGAGGAACAAAGGGCCCTTAATTCTCTTGTTTCCTGGAGGAACATAGGGCCCTTAATCCTCTTGGTTCATGGAGGAACATAGGGGAGGAACATAGGGCCCTTAATCCTCTTGGTTCCTGGAGGAACATAGGGCCCTTAATCCTCTTGGTTCCTGGAGGAACATAGGGCCCTTAATCCTCTTGGTTCCTGGAGGAACATAGGGGCCCTTAATCCTCTTGGTTCCTGGAGGAACATAGGGGCCCTTAATCCTCTTGGCCCTTAATCCTCTTGGTTCCTGGAGGAACATAGGGGCCCTTAATCCTCTTGGTTCATGGAGGAACATAGGGGCCCTTAATCCTCTTGGTTCATGGAGGAACATAGGGGCCCTTAATCCTCTTGGTTCCTGGAGGAACATAGGGCCCTTAATCCTCTTGGTTCTTGGAGGAACATAGGGGCCCTTAATCCTCCTGGTTAGTGGAGGAACATAGGGCCCTTAATCCTCTTGGTTCCTGGAGGTAGAGCTCTGCTACGCAACCCGAGCCCGATGGGCCACAACATTATACATCAGGTCAGGGCCGGGTAGAGCCTGTTTATTCATCAATAACTAGGGTACGGGCAGGGCTTGGGTATCACTGAATTGATCATTAACATTTTGAAGCTGAGCCGTTTGTTTGTGCTCTGCTGCACAGTGGTGTTAGAAGTGCTTTAACCTCATCAAATATAAAACCAGAACATTGTCTACAGGAGATATTATTTGACCTAAAATAATAATGTGCCTTGAGTTTTGACAGAGTTTCGAATGATGAAAGGTAGCTAGTTTACAGCTAACTGCTCTCTGTCTCGTCATTGAGCGGAACAGCAAGCAGAGACGTTACTATGGATATTCATACAAGCAGAGTCACGCACACAGCGCATGCAGAGCAGGGAGCGAGGGACAGACAGACAAGCAGCTAACGGATACTAAAGGGGGAAGTTATTTCTGATTTCTGGTTTGGGCAGGGCCTGGCAGAAGCAATCGGGCCTGGGTAGGGTAGGGCCTGAACATCGCTGGCATGGGTAGGGCTTACAATTCATGCCCGTACAAGGCTCTACTCGGAGGAGCAGAGGGACTTTTACTAAAGATCTCCAACGCTGCCAGACTTGGGCTACTTTTCTTGCTTCTGGCCATAGACAAGTGGATGTTTTTTGAGTTTCGCTATTACACGTTGAACATACTATAGGTTTAACTCACTTCGGGAACCTGTTTCGCAAATGTCACAGACATCATTGCAACGTGTTGGTGATAACGACGCAGACGACAACAACTCATCAAACATCTCTCTCTAGTATTTGAATAGATGGAACAGAGAAATGTGTTCTTCTCTATTGGAGTTTATCATTTTCAGCTGTTTGTTTGTTTCTTCAGTTCCTTTAGCATCTGAAAGAAGTTGGCGTCCCTCTAGTTGTTTACGACTGATGGGTTTGGGTGGAGCTGGGGGGGGGTAGGTGGGTGGGGGGGGATAGGTGGGTGGGGGGGGGGGGGTAGGTGGGTGGGGGGGGGTAGGTGGGTAGGTGGTTAGGTGGGTAGGTGGGTAGGGGGGTAGGTGGGTGGGTGGGTAGGGGGTAGGTGGGTAGGTGGGTAGGGGGGTAGGTGGGTAGGTGGGTAGGGTGGGTAGGTGGGTGGGGGGTAGGTAGGTGGGGGGTGGGTGGGTAGGTGGGTAGGTGGGTGGGTAGGTGGGTAGGTGGGTGGGGGTAGGTGGGTAGTAGGTGGGTAGGTGGGGGTGGGGGGGTAGGTGGGTAGGTGGGTGGGGGGGGTGGGGGGGTAGGTGGGTGGGGGGGAGTTCGGTGGTAGTGTTCCTATTCTAGTTATACGAGTGTGTACCCCGAGAAACCTCAGGTTGGTGGGAAACACCGACAGTTTTTCGGAGTTGCAGTTTGGGTGGAACAACGGCGGCTGGGAGAGGAAGTGGGTGGGGGGGGTTCGGTGGTAGTGTTCCTATTCTAGTTTGGCGGCTGGGAGAGGAAGTGGGTGGGCGTGTCCATCCCTTAGTGCTCAACCCTGTATAGACCTGAGACCTGGCAAACTTCTTCAAGCACAAAAAAACACAGGGTATGTCAGTCTCTATAGAGAGTCTAGACTCTCTATGTGATTATCTGTGTGTTTACAGCGTGTCATCAAACGCCCAAATACCAGACGAGACCATCTTTCATCAGACTCCAGGAGATCCTTAAAGACTTTAAGAGAATTGAGACACTCCTGAACATCTAACTAATTGACTGTGTAGCTCTCAGCTTTGTGAACATGTGTCTGCACTTGTCAGGGGATAGCCTCTTCGCTCTTCTAATCTCTGACCCTTTTGTTTACTCGTTAGCTTAGCGTTTAACTGACGAGATCATATACAATTACGTGGCCCGTAATAAAAAGTCAGTCCAGAATTTTCCAAACTATTAGCAGCAGCTGTTCAAAGCCTTTACAAATGGAGTCAACGACAAAGGCCTCAGATTTTTTGATTTGACAGATTGTTTCCCATAAAGGCAGTTTGGATTTTCCATCTGATTGTTGGTTCAGATTTGATCTGTGTTTGACACTATGCCAATGCCAATGTTTTTAAACACCACAGATATTCAAATACGGACACCTTACCACCTCTTTGTCAAGCAGAGATAGTCATACAGTCTTTAAGTGTGTGGGGTGCTCTGCCCTTTGGCTTTAGTGTTTTATCTTATCAGTAGTCAACATCCACTGCTGTGACAGGGAGTGGTTCCCCTGCAGAGTTAGATTACCTTAGCTTCTGTAGGGCACAGGCCAGAGCCCAGCCAGATACACCTAGCTCTGGTTCACATTTCCTTTATTTAACTAGGCAAATCAGTTAAGAACAAATTCTTATTTACAATGACAGCCTACCGGGGAACAGTGGGTTAAATGCCTTGTTCAGGGGCAGAACAACAGATTGTTATCTTGTCAGCTCGGGGGATTTGGTATAGCAACCTCTCGGTTACTGGCCCAACGCTCTAACCACTAGGCTACCCTGCCACCTCTACACTCTAACCACTAGGCTACCTGCCACCTCTACACTCTAACCACTAGGCTACCTGCCTCCTCTACACTCTAACCACTAGGCTACCTGCCACCTCTACACTCTAACCACTAGGCTACCTGCCACCTCTACACTCTAACCACTAGGCTACCTGCCACCTCTACACTCTAACCACTAGGCTACCTGCCACCTCTACACTCTAACCACTAGGCTACCTGCCACCTCTACACTCTAACCACTAGGCTATCTGCCACCTCTACACTCTAACCACTAGGCTACCTGCCGCCTCTACACTCTAACCACTAGGCTACCTGCCACCTCTACACTCTAACCACTAGGCTACCTGCCACCCTCTAACCACTAGGCTACCTGCCGCCTCTACACTCTAACCACTAGGCTACCTGCCACCTCTACACTCTAACCACTAGTCTACCCTACCACCTCTACACTCTAACCACTAGACTACCTGCCACCTCTACACTCTAACCACTAGGCTACCTGCCGCCCCTCTAACCACTAGGCTACCTGCACCCTCTACACTCTAACCACTAGGCTACCCTACCGCCTCTACACTCTAACCACTAGACTACCAGCCACCTCTACACTCTAACCACTAGGCTACCCTGCCGCCCCTCTAACCACTAGGCTACCCTGCCGCCCCTCTAACCACTAGGCTACCTGCCACCTCTACACTCTAACCACTAGTCTACCCTACCGCCTCTACACTCTAACCACTAGACTACCTGCCACCTCTACACTCTAACCACTAGGCTACCCTGCCTCCTCTACACTCTAACCACTAGTCTACCCTACCGCCTCTACACTCTAACCACTAGACTACCTGCCACCTCTACACTCTAACCACTAGGCTACCCTGCCTCCTCTACACTCTAACCACTAGACTACCTGCCACCTCTACACTCTAACCACTAGGCTACCTGCCACCTCTACACTCTAACCACTAGTCTACCCTACCGCCTCTACACTCTAACCACTAGACTACCTGCCACCTCTACACTCTAACCACTAGGCTACCCTGCCGCCTCTACACTCTAACCACTAGGCTACCTGCCACCCCTCTAACCACTAGGCTACCTGCACCCTCTACACTCTAACCACTAGGCTACCCTACCGCCTCTACACTCTAACCACTAGACTACCTGCCACCTCTACACTCTAACCACTAGGATACCCTGCCGCCCCCTCTAACCACTAGGCTACCTGCCGCCCCTCTAACCACTAGGCTACCTGCACCCTCTACACTCTAACCACTAGGCTACCTGCCGCCCCTCTAACCACTAGGCTACCTGCCACCTCTACACTCTAACCACTAGGCTACCCTGCCTCCTCTACACTCTAACCACTAGGCTACCCTGCCGCCTCTACACTCTAACCACTAGGCTACCTGCACCCTCTACACTCTAACCTCTAGGCTACCCTACCGCCTCTACACTCTAACCACTAGGCTACCTGCCGCCCCTCTAACCACTAGGCTACCTGCACCCTCTACACTCTAACCACTAGGCTACCCTACCGCCTCTACACTCTAACCACTAGACTACCTGCTGCCTCCCTCTAACCACTAGGCTACCTGCCACCTCCCTCTAACCACTAGGCTACCTGCCACCTCCCTCTAACCACTAGGCTACCTGCACCCTCTACACTCTAACCACTAGGCTACCCTACCGCCTCTACACTCTAACCACTAGGCTACCTGCCACCCCTCTAACCACTAGGCTACCTGCACCCTCTACACTCTAACCACTAGGCTACCTGCCGCCCCTCTAACCACTAGGCTACCTGCCACCTCTACACTCTAACCACTAGGCTACCCTACCGCCTCTACACTCTAACCCAGGGGTGTCAAAGTCAAATGGACGGAGGGCCAAATAAAAAATTTAGCTACAAGCCGAGGGCCGGACTGTTCGAATGTTCATTGAAAAATTTTTAAATGACGCATATAGTCTAGTGAACCTAATTGAACCTACTGAAAACCTAACAAATATATTCCAATATGATCAGATAAATAAAGCAATATTTTCTTATGGCTCTGTCAGTAATCTTTAATTTTCAACAGACACAAAAGACAAATTTCCTTTATATAAAAATCCCCATAACATGAACATTAAATGAAAGAAACCGGTATTCAAGGCACCATCAGTAGCCTATATTTTCTATTTTAGCAAAAGTGGGCTAAATTTACTTCAAAGAAAAAAACAATAATAGCAATTTTCTATCATCCACTCAACTGAAATATTTTTAAAATATAATTGGATTGAAATACAATAAAATAAAGTGCAAAAATCTATTAATCAAAAACAACACTTTGTTTAAGGAGAAGTAACATGCAGTGAAAACAAATATTAAACTTGAACTTTTAAACTTGAACTGAGTAAAAACTCTAAATATGTGATTGCACAGTAATGTTCACTTGTTTGAGGTTGAGGGTGATACTTGGTGGTGTCCCATCTTTTCCACAAGTTCATCAATGTTCGGGGTAAGGCTCTGAGCTGAGGAAATCCTCAGAATTGAGTGGAGGTGTTCAGCAGTAAGTCGACTTCTGTGTGATGTTTTGTTCAGGTTCATCAAAGAAAAAAGTTGTTCACACAGGTATGTGCTGCCAAACATAGACAACGTTTGAGCAGCCTGGATGCGCAGCTGGGGCATTGTGTCGGGGAGGAAACGGGCGAACTCCGCAGCACCCACTGCCGCATATTTTGCCCTCAGTGCATCATTGCATTGGAGGTCAATCAACTCCATTTGGAGGTTTGGTGGTGAGCTTTCCACGTCAACAGCAAATGGGTTACCGAGCAGTTCCAACCTGCTTTTTTGTGCTTCAAAGTCAGCAAATCGGCGTCGAAAGTCAGCGGCAAGCATACCTATTTTATCAGCCAACTGTGCGCTCGGGAACGCACTGGTAGAGAGCTTCTCTTTCATGGTCTGGCAGCTGGGAAAGTGGCTCAAATTTTCTTTCCGCATCTGCGTCTCCCACAGAGTCAGTTTGGTTTTAAATGCCTTCACTGTACTGTACATATCAGAGATGACATGATCCCGACCCTGCAGCTGCAAGTTCATTGCATTCAGATGACTCGTAATGTCACACAGAAAAGCCATTTCACACAGAAACATTTCGTCTCGGAGTTGTGTTGTGTCTTTCCCTTTGCTGTCCAAGAACAGACAAATCTCCTCACGAAGCTCGAAACATCTTTGAAGCACCTTTCCCTGGCTTAGCCATCGCACCTCTGTGTGATAAGGCAAATCACCATGCTCCGTTTCTAACTCCGTCAGAAATGCCTTGAACTGGCGGTGATTCAAACCTTTGGCTCTGATAAAGTTAACTGTGCGCGTGATGATGCTCATTACATGCTCCATTTTCAAGGCTTTACCGCACAACGCTTCCTGGTGTATGATACAATGATAAGCTGTCAGCTCACCTGTCGCGTTTTCCTCTTGCATCTTTTCCCGTATCTTCGCCACCAGTCCGCTCCTGTGTCCACACATCGCAGGTGCTCCGTCGGTTGTCAAACCCACGAGTTTTTCCCAAGGCAGCTCCATCTCATTTACACATCTTGACACCTCTTCATACAAATCATGCCCCGTAGTTGTGCCATGCATAGGACGTAAAGCCAAAAACTCCTCTGTCACGCTTAGGCTGGAGTCCACTCCGCGGATGAAAATTGACAACTGGGCAATGTCAGAAATGTCGGTGCTCTCATCCACAGCCAAGGAATATGCAATGAAATCTTTTCCCTTTTTCACAAGCTGCTCTTTTAGATTGATGGACAACTGGTCTACTCTCTCGGCAATGGTGTTTCTGCTCAGACTCACATTTAAAAAGAGTTGCCTTTTTTCTGGGCAAACTTCGTCACAAACTTTAATCATGCAGTTTTTGATGAAATCCCCCTCCGTAAATGGCCGGGCTGATTTAGCGATCTCTTCTGCCAAAATAAAACTGGCCTTGACAGCAGCCTGGCCTTGTGATTTGGCTTTTTGAACAGAGCCTGTCGAGATTTGAGGCCTCGTTTTAATTCCTCTGCCTTTTGTAGCCTTTGTTCCATGTCCATATTCTTGTTTTTGTCCGCGTGTTTCGTTTCATAATGTCGTCTCAGATTATACTCTTTCAGTACCGCCACACTTTCTCCACACAGAAGACACACAGGTTTTCCAGCTACCTCCGTGAACATATACTCCGACTCCCACCTTGTTTGAAACCCCGGTTCTCAGTGTCCACCTTCCGTTTTGCCATTTTTGATGGGTATCTGAAAGTTAATTTTACTGTGATGCTGACGACTGCTGTGCCAATAAATATTGAAATGAAGCAGCCTACTGCTCGGTGCGTCACCGTTGCATTGTGGGAAATGTAGTATTGGTGCGTGTAAAAGATCTGCGGGCTGCCGGCTTGCTGCGGTCTGCGGGCCGGTTCTAATAATAAATCAAGATCATCCCAGGGGCCGTAAAAAACCTTCTCGCGGGCCGGATGTGGCCCGCGGGCCTTGACTCTGACATATGTGCTCTAACCACTAGACTACCTGCCACCTCTACACTCTAACCACTAGGCTACCCTGCCGCCCCTCTAACCACTAGGCTACCTGCGACCTCTACACTCTAACCATTAGGCTACCCTACCGCCTCTACACTCTATCCACTAGACTACCTGCCACCTCTACACTCTAACCACTAGGCTACCTGCCACCTCTACACTCTAACCACTAGGCTACCTGCCACCTCCACACTCTAACCACTAGACTACCTGCCACCTCTACACTCTAACCACTAGGCTACCCTGCCGCCTCTACACTCTAACCACTAGGCTACCTGCCACCCCTCTAACCACTAGGCTACCTGCCACCCTCTAACCACTAGGCTACCCTGCCGCCTGTTGTCTCATTCTTAAACCCAACGGACCTGCTTAAACTGAAAGTGAATGTAACTCAGTAGCCATGTTTATTTCCACTGTTTTCTTTATGCAAGTAAAGTCATACCGTATAAAATATATATATATATATGTTTCTGTATAATTTTATAAATGCAGACAGATCATTTGTTTGTGATCTTTTTGTGTCAGTAACATTAATTCTGGCGGTTATATTAACATGATTTAATAACATTAAATGGAAATAGCTTTTTTGTGCAAATATTGATATAATAACCATCATATCGAAGTTAACTTTGAGTCACGCCATGATATGGTGTGTGATCCTCCCAGTAGGACTCGGGGAAACCATGCAGTTTATTAGGCTACAGAATAAATTATTTAGAAACGTCACAGGGTGGTGAAAGTGCAGTGATCTTGATGCTCCTTTCCAATAAATATCGAGGGTCTAATTCTGGTGACATGACGATCGATGCTTGACTGCAAATAAAACCATTCTCTCTCTTATCCATAATGTCATCATGTAGACTAGCCTTCCTGCACTGTATCTGCCAGCTGTTGTCTAGAGCTCCCCTGACAAAACCAGAGTAGGCCTGTGACAAAACCAGAGTAGGCCTGTGACAAGACCAGAGTAGGCCCGTGACAAGACCAGAGTATGCCCGTGACAAGACCAGAGTAGGCCTGTGACAAAACCAGAGTAGGCCTGTGACAAAACCAGAGTAGGCCTGTGACAAAACCAGAGTAGGCCTCTGACAAAACCAGAGTAGGCCTGTGACAAAACCAGAGTAGGCCTGTGACAAAACCAGAGTAGGCCTGTGACAAAACCAGAGTAGGCCTCTGACAAAACCAGAGTAGGCCTCTGACAAAACCAGAGTAGGCCTCTGACAAAACCAGAGTAGGCCTCTGACAAAACCAGAGTAGGCCTCTGACAAGACCAGAGTAGGCCTCTGACAAGACCAGAGTAGGCCTCTGACAAAACTAATCTGTAGAGGTGAAAATACAATGGAAACTCATTGAACTTTCGATTTTTATTCGGGACATGATAACTTAAGCACTGATTTTATCTGCAACAAGTATGTTTGGCGGAAACACACTTTGAATATTGTCTTTATGCAGATTCTAGAATATTTGCATGAAAATCTGTCACCAATTGGATGGAGTAATTCTGCTTTGAATGTTGATACACTGATAAAATGATAAACCACTCCCTCTCACAGCAGTGGACGTTGACTACTGATAAGATAAAACACTACAACCAATGGCAGAGCACCCCACACACTTAAAGGTTGTATGATTATCTGTGCATGACAAAGAGGTGTTAAGGTGAAAATGGCTCTTGAATGTTTTGCTACATCTACTGGAGAGTTCTTTGTCTACAACCAATGATTATTCTATTGTAGACCGACAATAAACTTGTTGTTGTCGTTATGAAAGAGTATAAACAGAAAAATGACAGGCTGCATGACATCAGCAGCCTGGTATTTTAACACCAATAAACCCACCTGTTAAAAATTAACTTAGTAAACGTCAATCTAGCAAACCAGGCAATTAAAAGAAAGTTTCTAAACAATGTTTTGGTTCCTTTCTAGCTTTAAGTTAGCTGGCTAGCGAGTTCAAATAATGACCATAACATACAGCTGACAACGTCTTGACTTTAGCTAATTTGTATTTAATTATTACAGGAAAATAAACTCACAGCAGGATCATTAATTTACAAGTTAATATCTAGCTAATTACAGAAAATAGCTTAGGGTTGGGAGTGTGACGAAATAAAAGCAGGATATTCTACCGGAGATCTTTAGAACACTTTCTCGTTGGCGTAACGTTATATCCTAATTTGACTTTGGTGCCGGTCATGTCTTCACATTACCGTCTCTGGTAAACACAAACTATATCAAACATAATCTATGTTTATTTGTCACATGCACAGGATACAGAAGGTGTAAACGGTACAGTGAAATGGTTACTTGCATAGTGGAGCCTTTTGTTTAGATATGTAGCTAGCTAGCTAGCTAAACAATTAATCATAATCTCATCTCATACTAACATGAGCCATGCATGAATCTGCAGATAGCTAAAGCTAAGCAACTAGGTTCAATGTTAGCTAGCTAGCTAACACTAGGCTATAACTAGCAATGCAAATGGCTTCCTGAGATACAAATAATATTACTACACAGATCATACATGTAACGTTAGCTAGCTAGCTAAACAATTAACCTGTAATCCCAACTCATAACGTTACTAACCTGCATGAAACTACAGATAGCTAAGGCAAACCAACTCGGTTCGATTAGGCTATAACTAGCTAAAGCTAAGCAACTAGGTTCAATGTTAGCTAGCTAGCTAACACTAGGCTATAACTAGCAATGCAAATGGCTTCCTGAGATACAAATAATATTACTACACAGATCATACGTGTAACGTTAGCTAGCGAGCCAGCCAGCTAACCTTAGCTCGCTAGCTAACAATAAGCGTTAACTTGCAATGAAAACTACTTTCTGACTAAATTAGAAACTTATAATATCAGAAAATGTAGCTAGACTCTTACCCATATACTTGGATGCTTCGCCTCTCCCTGTCACGGTTGCCGTGGTTGCCTTTAGATTGAAGATGTAATCGAGAGACAGGTGTTTATACAGCAGCCTTCTGTGTTCTCTTTTCGACTCAGTCCTCATATTTGCAATCAAACGGCAGAATATTCTGTCTACTTAGCTATCATACTCATCTTCCGCCGGGCATTCCACTGATTTCAAAACTTGGTCAACTTCTTCTGTGACAACCCCTTAACCTCCACCCTCCACCCCACTTCCACCCTACCCCTGCCCTCCATCCTATCCTTTTTCCTCTACCTTACCCTTCATCGTCCACCCCACTTCTATCCTACCTTTGGACCACAGACCTCAAAACCATAAAGAGTTCTATAACTGATTCAAGTACTTTTAGCCAGATCCTAATATGTACGTCGAATTTGACTGTATAATAATGTAGTACTGACTGACTGTATAATAATGTAGTGCTGACTGACTGTGTAATAATGTAGTACTGACTGACTGTGTAATAATGTAGTACTGACTGACTGTGTAATAATGTAGTGCTGACTGACTGTGTAATAATGTAGTACTGACTGACTGTGTAATAATGTAGTGCTGACTGACTGTGTAATAATGTAGTACTGACTGACTGTGTAATAATGTAGTACTGACTGACTGTGTAATAATGTAGTACTGACTGACTGTGTAATAATGTAGTACTGACTGACTGTGTAATATTGTAGTACTGACTGACTGTCTAATAATGATCTTGCACCTTTCGGTTACTAGTCCAACACTCTCACGACTACCTACCTGCCCCTCAAACTCTCACCGGCTACCTGTCGCCCCTTAAACTCTCACCGGCTACCTGTCGCCCTTAAACTCTCACCGGCTACCTGTCGCCTTAAACTCCCACCGGCTACCTGTCGCCCCTTAAACTCCCACCGGCTACCTGTCGCCCCTTAAACTCTCACCGGCTACCTGTCGCCCCTTAAACTCCCACCGGCTACCTGTCGCCCCTTAAACTCTCACCGGCTACCTGTCGCCCCCTTAAACTCCCACCGGCTACCTGTCGCCCCTTAAACTCCCACCGGCTACCTGTCGCCCCTTAAACTCTCACCGGCTACCTGTCGCCCCTTAAACTCCCACCGGCTACCTGTCGCCCCTTAAACTCTCACCGGCTACCTGTCGCCCCTTAAACTCCCACCGGCTACCTGTCGCCCCTTAAACTCTCACCGGCTACCTGTCGCCCCTTAAACTCTCACCACTACCTACCTGCCCCTTAAACTCTCACCGGCTACCTGTCGCCCCTTAAACTCCCACCGGCTACCTGTCGCCCCTTAAACTCTCACCGGCTACCTGTCGCCCCTTAAACTCTCACCGGCTACCTGTCGCACCTTAAACTCTCACCGGCTACCTGTCGCCCCTTAAACTCTCACCGGCTACCTGTCGCCCCTTAAACTCTCACCACTACCTACCTGCCCCTTAAACTCTCACCGGCTACCTGTCGCCCCTTAAACTCTCACCGGCTACCTGTCGCCCCTTAAACTCTCACCGGCTACCTGTCGCCCCTTAAACTCTCACCGGCTACCTGTCGCCCTTAAACTCTCACCACTACCTACCTGCCCCTTAAACTCTCACCGGCTACCTGTCGCCCCTTAAACTCTCACCGGCTACCTGTCGCCCCTTAAACTCTCACCACTACCTACCTGCCCCTTAAACTCTCACTGGCTACCTGTCGCCCCTTAAACTCTCACCACTACCTACCTGCCCCTTAAACTCTCACCGGCTACCTGTCGCCCCTTAAACTCCCACCGGCTACCTGTCGCCCCTTAAACTCTCACCGGCTACCTGTCGCCCCTTAAACTCCCACCGGCTACCTGTCGCCCCTTAAACTCCCACCGGCTACCTGTCGCCCCTTAAACTCTCACCGGCTACCTGTCGCCCCTTAAACTCCCACCGGCTACCTGTCGCCCCTTAAACTCTCACCGGCTACCTGTCGCCCCTTAAACTCCCACCGGCTACCTGTCGCCCCTTAAACTCTCACCGGCTACCTGTCGCCCCTTAAACTCTCACCACTACCTACCTGCCCCTTAAACTCTCACCGGCTACCTGTCGCCCCTTAAACTCCCACCGGCTACCTGTCGCCCCTTAAACTCTCACCGGCTACCTGTCGCCCCTTAAACTCTCACCGGCTACCTGTCGCCCCTTAAACTCTCACCGGCTACCTGTCGCCCTTAAACTCTCACTGGCTACCTGTCGCCCTTAAACTCTCACCACTACCTACCTGCCCCTTAAACTCTCACCGGCTACCTGTCGCCCCTTAAACTCTCACCGGCTACCTGTCGCCCCTTAAACTCTCACCGGCTACCTGTCGCCCTTAAACTCTCACCGGCTACCTGTCGCCCCTTAAACTCTCACCACTACCTACCTGCCCCTTAAACTCTCACCGGCTACCTGTCGCCCCTTAAACTCTCACCGGCTACCTGTCGCCCCTTAAACTCTCACCACTACCTACCTGCCCCTTAAACTCTCACTGGCTACCTGTCGCCCCTTAAACTCTCACCACTACCTACCTGCCCCTTAAACTCTCACCGGCTACCTGTCGCCCCTTAAACTCTCACCGGCTACCTGTCGCCCCTTAAACTCTCACCACTACCTACCTGCCCCTTAAACTCTCACCGGCTACCTGTCGCCCCTTAAACTCTCACCGGCTACCTGTCGCCTTAAACTCTCACCACTACCTACCTGCCCCTTAAACTCTCACCACTACCTACCTGCCCCTTAAACTCTCACTGGCTACCTGTCGCCCCTTAAACTCTCACCGGCTACCTGTCGCCCCTTAAACTCTCACCACTACCTACCTGCCCCTTAAACTCTCACCACTACCTACCTGCCCCTTAAACTCTCACTGGCTACCTGTCGCCCCTTAAACTCCCACCGGCTACCTGTCGCCCCTTAAACTCTCACCGGCTACCTGTCGCCCCTTAAACTCCCACCGGCTACCTGTCGCCCCTTAAACTCTCACCGGCTACCTGTCGCCCCTTAAACTCCCACCGGCTACCTGTCGCCCTTAAACTCTCACCGGCTACCTGTCGCCCCTTAAACTCTCACCGGCTACCTGTCGCCCCTTAAACTCTCACCGGCTACCTGTCGCCCCTTAAACTCTCACCGGCTACCTGTCGCCCCTTAAACTCTCACCACTACCTACCTGCCCCTTAAACTCTCACCGGCTACCTGTCGCCCCTTAAACTCTCACCGGCTACCTGTCGCCCCTTAAACTCTCACCACTACCTACCTGCCCCTTAAACTCTCACTGGCTACCTGTCGCCCCTTAAACTCTCACCACTACCTACCTGCCCCTTAAACTCTCACCGGCTACCTGTCGCCCCTTAAACTCTCACCGGCTACCTGTCGCCCCTTAAACTCTCACCACTACCTACCTGCCCCTTAAACTCTCACCACTACCTACCTGCCCCTTAAACTCTCACTGGCTACCTGTCGCCCCTTAAACACCGAAGACAGAAAACTACCTGAAAAGAACAACTGAGATTAGTGATGAAAGGTGACGGGACTTCACATACTGACAGACAGGTTGCCTAGTTACAGCACTCAGTCCCAAACACGTTTCATTTGCTAAGTTTTACACGTAAGTGCCTTGTATGGAAAAGGGAAGTCATTGTGACCGGAATGGAATGTGCTTCCTGTACGCTTTTCAGATATCACTGTCATAAAAAAATCTACTTCCAACTTCCTTATTCCAAGCTCATCGCGGTTCTGATAACGTTTTATGAGGGGCAAACTAAAGGGTCTATCTACACCCTGGAATAGTTCACTGAATCCAGGGAGAAGTGAGAGTAGAGAGGGGAGAGGTGAGTGTAGAGAGGGGAGAGGTGAGAGTAGAGAGGGGAGAAGTGAAAGTATAGAGGGGAGAGGTGAGAGTAGAGAGGGGAGAAGTGAGAGTAGAGAGGAGAGAGGTGAGAGTAGAGAGGAGAGGTGAGAGTAGAGAGGAGAAGTGAGAGTAGAGAGGGAAGAGGTGAGAGTAGAGGGGAGAGGTGAGAGTAGAGGGGAGAGGTGAGAGTAGAGAGGGGAGAGGTGAGAGTAGAGAGGAGAGGTGAGAGTAGAGAGGGGAGAGGTGAGAGTAGAGAGGGAGAGGTGAGAGTAGAGGGGAGAGGTGAGAGTAGAGAGGGGAGAGGTGAGAGTAAGAGAGGGAGGAGGTGAAAGTATAGAGGGAGAGGTGAGAGTAGAGAGGGAGAAGTGAGAGTAGAGAGGGGGAGAGGTGAGAGTAAGGAAAGGAGGTGAGAGTAGAGAGGGAGAAGTGAGAGTAAGAGAGGGGAGAGGGTGAGTAGTGGGAGGGAGAGGTGAGAGTAGAGAGGAGAGGTGAGAGTAGAGGGGAGGGAGGTGAGTAGAGAGGGAGAGGTGAGAGTAGAGAGGGAGAGGTGAGAGTAGAGAGGGAGAGGTGAAAGTATAAGAGGGAGAGGTGAGAGTAGAGAGGGAGAAGTGAGTAGAGAGGGGAGAGGTGAGAGTAGAGAGGGAGAGGTGAGTAGAGACGGCAGAGTAGAGAGGGAGAAGTGAGTAGAGAGGGGAGAAGTGAGTAGAGAGGGAGAGAGCAGAGAGGAGAGTAGAGACGGGAGAGTAGAGGGGAGAGGGGAGGTGAGTAGAGAGGGGGAGGTGAGAGTAGAGAGGGGAGAGGTGAGAGTAAGAGACGGCAGAGTAGAGAGGGGAGAAGTGAGAGTATAGAGGGGAGGTGAGAGTAGAGAGGGGAGAAGTGAGAGTAGAGAGGGGGAGAGGTGAGAGGTGAGAGTAGAGACGGGAGAGTAGAGAGAGGGGGAGAGGGGGAGAGGTGAGAGTAGAGACGGGAGAGTAGAGAGGGTAGAGGGGGAGAGGTGAGCGTAGAGAGGGGAGATGTGAGAGTAGAGAAGGGAGAGGTGAGAGTAGAGAGGGAGAAGCGCGAGTAGAGAGGGGAGAGGTGAGTAGAGAGAGGGAGAGGTGAGAGTAGAGAGGTGAGAGGTGAGAGTAGACAGGGAGAGTAGAGAGGGGAGAGGTGAGGAGGGAGAAGTGAGAGTAGAGAGGGGAGAGGTGAGAGTAGAGAGGGGAGAAGTGAGAGTAGAGAGGGGAGAGGTGAGAGTAGAGAGGGGAGAAGTGAGACTGGAATCTGAAGTCAAATGTCTACTGTTTGCTGATGATCTGGTGCTTCGGTCCCCAACCAAGGAGGGCCTACAGCAGCACCTAGATCTTATGCACATATTCTGTCAGACCTGGGCCCTAACAGTAAATCTCAGTAAGACCAAAATAATGGTGTTCCAAAAAGGTCCAGTCACCAGGACCACAAATACAAATTCCATCTAGACACTGTTGCCCTAGAGCACACAAAAAACTATACATACCTTGGCCTAAACATCAGCGCCACAGGTAACTTCCACAAAGCTGTGAACGATCTGAGAGACAAGGCAAGAAGGGCATTCTATGCCATCAAAAGAAACATAAATTTCAACATACCAATTAGGATTTGGCAAAAAATACTTGAATCAGTCATAGAGCCCATTGCCCTTTATGGTTGTGAGGTCTGGGGTCCGCTCACCAACCAAGACTTCACAAAATGGGACAAACACCAAATTGAGAATTCTGCAAAAACATCCTCAGTGAACAACGAAAAACACAAAAGAATGCATGCAGAGCAGAATTAGGCCGATACCCGCTAATTATCAAAATCCATAAAAGAGCCGTTCATTTCTATAACCACCTAAAAGAAGCGATTCCCAAACCTTCCATAACAAAGACATCACCTACAGAGAGATGAACCTGGAGAAGAGTCCCCTAAGCAAGCTGATCCTGGGGCTCTGTTCACAAACACACCCTACAGAGCCTCATGACAGCAGCACAATTAGACCCAACCAAATCATGAGAAAACAAAAAGATAATTACTTGACACAAAAAACAGAGCAAACTAGAATGCTATTTTTCCCTAAACAGAGAGTACACAGTGGCAGAATACCTGACCACTGTGACTGACCCAAACTTAAGGAAAGCTTTGACTATGTACAGACTCAGTGAGCATAGCCTTGCTATTGAGAAAGGCCGCCGTAGGCAGACATGGCTCTCAAGAGAAGACAGGCTATATATAACCCATATTTATGTTTATTTATTTTCCTTTTTGTACTTGAACTATTTACACATAATATGACATTTGAAATGTCTTTATTCTTTTGGAACTTTTGGTCATTTTAATTGTTTATTTCACATTTTTTATAATCTACTTCATTTGCTTTGGCAATGTTAACATATGTTTCCCATCACAATAAAGCCCTTCAATTTAAATGTAAATTTAATTGAGTAGAAAGGGAGAGTAGTGAGGTGAGAGGGAGGCTATTCAAAGTGATAGATTTATTTGGTATTATGCAATCAAGAACTTCTGCAGCTAGAAAAGCCTACCTCTGTCAGACCGTGTGCTGTCCCACCCAGCAGAACAGGACACACACACACGCACACGCACACGCACAAAGCTAGCATGGAGAATGAGAACATGGCAAGGCATGCCTTGGCCAAGGGCCACCACAGTGAGACAGCCAACTTGCCCTACCCTGACACACCTTGTACTGTTCTGGTCTGAACCCCAGCCTTTCATAGTATGCTGACAGCTCTAAAGCATCAACTAGTTCAGCGCTACAAAAACAAGGTGGGAGAGTTCTGAGGAAGGGTTTGAAAACCACTGCTAGAAAGAGCTCTGTAGGACTGACTACCAACAGGCTGATCTCTGGCTCTGTAGGACTGGCTACCAACAGGCTGATCTCTGGCTCTGTAGGACTGACTACCAACAGGCTGATCTCTGGCTCTGTAGGACTGGCTACCAACAGGCTGATCTCTGGCTCTGTAGGACTGACTACCAACAGGCTGATCTCTGGCTCTGTAGGACTGACTACCAACAGGCTGATCTCTGGCTCTGTAGGACTGACTACCAACAGGCTGATCTCTGGCTCTGTAGGACTGACTACCAACAGGCTGATCTCTGGCTCTGTAGGACTGACTACCAACAGGCTGATCTCTGGCTCTGTAGGACTGACTACCAACAGGCTGATCTCTGGCTCTGTAGGACTGACTACCAACAGGCTGATCTCTGGCTCTGTAGGACTGACTACCAACAGGCTGATCTCTGGCTCTGTAGGACTGACTACCAACAGGCTGATCTCTGGCTCTGTAGGACTGGCTACCAACAGGCTGATCTCTGGCTCTGTAGGACTGGCTACCAACAGGCTGATCTCTGGCTCTGTAGGACTGACTACCAACAGGCTGATCTCTGGCTCTGTAGGACTGACTACCAACAGGCTGATCTCTGGCTCTGTAGGACTGACTACCAACAGGCTGATCTCTGGCTCTATAGGACTGACTACCAACAGGCTGATCTCTGGCTCTGTAGGACTGGCTTCCAACAGGCTGATCTCTGGCTCTGTAGGACTGACTACCAACAGGCTGATCTCTGGCTCTGTAGGACTGGCTACCAACAGGCTGATCTCTGGCTCTGTAGGACTGACTACCAACAGGCTGATCTCTGGCTCTGTAGGACTGACTACCAACAGGCTGATCTCTGGCTCTGTAGGACTGACTACCAACAGGCTGATCTCTGGCTCTGTAGGACTGACTACCAACAGGCTGATCTCTGGCTCTGTAGGACTGACTACCAACAGGCTGATCTCTGGCTCTGTAGGACTGGCTACCAACAGGCTGATCTCTGGCTCTGTAGGACTGACTACCAACAGGCTGATCTCTGGCTCTGTAGGACTGACTACCAACAGGCTGATCTCTGGCTCTGTAGGACTGGCTACCAACAGGCTGATCTCTGGCTCTGTAGGACTGACTACCAACAGGCTGATTGGTTCTCTGTAGGACTGACTACCAACAGGCTGATCTCTGGCTCTGTAGGACTGACTACCAACAGGCTGATCTCTGGCTCTGTAGGACTGACTACCAACAGGCTGATCTCTGGCTCTGTAGGACTGGCTACCAACAGGCTGATCTCTGGCTCTGTAGGACTGACTACCAACAGGTTGATCTCTGGCTCTGTAGGACTGGCTACCAACAGGCTGATCTCTGGCTCTGTAGGACTGGCTACCAACAGGCTGATCTCTGGCTCTGTAGGACTGACTACCAACAGGTTGATCTCTGGCTCTGTAGGACTGGCTACCAACAGGCTGACCTCTGGCTCTGTAGGACTGGCTACCAACAGGCTGATCTCTGGCTCTGTAGGACTGACTACCAACAGGCTGATCTCTGGCTCTGTAGGACTGACTACCAACAGGCTGACCTCTGGCTCTGTAGGACTGGCTACCAACAGGCTGATCTCTGGCTCTGTAGGACTGACTACCGACAGGCTGATCTCTGGCTCTGTAGGACTGACTACCAACAGGCTGATCTCTGGCTCTGTAGGACTGGCTACCAACAGGCTGATCTCTGGCTCTGTAGGACTGACTACCAACAGGCTGATCTCTGGCTCTGTAGGACTGACTACCAACAGGCTGATCTCTGGCTCTGTAGGACTGGCTACCAACAGGCTGATCTCTGGCTCTGTAGGACTGGCTACCAACAGGCTGATCTTTGGCTCTGTAGGACTGGCTACCAACAGGCTGATCTCTGGCTCTGTAGGACTGGCTACCAACAGGCTGATCTCTGGCTCTGTAGGACTGACTACCAACAGGCTGATCTCTGGCTCTGTAGGACTGACTACCAACAGGCTGATCTCTGGCTCTGTAGGACTGACTACCAACAGGCTGATCTCTGGCTCTGTAGGACTGGCTACCAACAGGCTGATCTCTGGCTCTGTAGGACTGACTACCAACAGGCTGATCTCTGGCTCTGTAGGACTGACTACCAACAGGCTGATCTCTGGCTCTGTAGGACTGACTACCAACAGGCTGATCTCTGGCTCTGTAGGACTGGCTACCAACAGGCTGATCTCTGGCTCTGTAGGACTGACTACCAACAGGTTGATCTCTGGCTCTGTAGGACTGGCTACCAACAGGCTGATCTCTGGCTCTGTAGGACTGGCTACCAACAGGCTGATCTCTGGCTCTGTAGGACTGACTACCAACAGGTTGATCTCTGGCTCTGTAGGACTGACTACCAACAGGCTGATCTCTGGCTCTGTAGGACTGGCTACCAACAGGCTGATCTCTGGCTCTGTAGGACCGACTACCAACAGGCTGATCTCTGGCTCTGTAGGACTGACTACCAACAGGCTGATCTCTGGCTCTGTAGGACTGGCTACCAACAGGCTGATCTCTGGCTCTGTAGGACCGACTACCAACAGGCTGATCTCTGGCTCTGTAGGACTGACTACCAACAGGCTGATCTCTGGCTCTGTAGGACTGACTACCAACAGGCTGATCTCTGGCTCTGTAGGACTGACTACCAACAGGCTGACCTCTGGCTCTGTAGGACTGGCTACCAACAGGCTGATCTCTGGCTCTGTAGGACTGACTACCAACAGGCTGATCTCTGGCTCTGTAGGACTGACTACCAACAGGCTGACCTCTGGCTCTGTAGGACTGGCTACCAACAGGCTGATCTCTGGCTCTGTAGGACTGACTACCGACAGGCTGATCTCTGGCTCTGTAGGACTGACTACCAACAGGCTGATCTCTGGCTCTGTAGGACTGGCTACCAACAGGCTGATCTCTGGCTCTGTAGGACTGACTACCAACAGGCTGATCTCTGGCTCTGTAGGACTGACTACCAACAGGCTGATCTCTGGCTCTGTAGGACTGGCTACCAACAGGCTGATCTCTGGCTCTGTAGGACTGGCTACCAACAGGCTGATCTTTGGCTCTGTAGGACTGGCTACCAACAGGCTGATCTCTGGCTCTGTAGGACTGGCTACCAACAGGCTGATCTCTGGCTCTGTAGGACTGACTACCAACAGGCTGATCTCTGGCTCTGTAGGACTGACTACCAACAGGCTGATCTCTGGCTCTGTAGGACTGGCTACCAACAGGCTGATCTCTGGCTCTGTAGGACTGACTACCAACAGGCTGATCTCTGGCTCTATAGGACTGGCTACCAACAGGCTGATCTCTGGCTCTGTAGGACTGGCTACCAACAGGCTGATCTCTGGCTCTGTAGGACTGACTACCAACAGGCTGATCTCTGGCTCTGTAGGACTGGCTACCAACAGGCTGATCTCTGGCTCTGTAGGACTGGCTACCAACAGGCTGATCTCTGGCTCTGTAGGACTGACTACCAACAGGCTGATCTCTGGCTCTGTAGGACTGGCTACCAACAGGCTGATCTCTGGCTCTGTAGGACTGGCTACCAACAGGCTGATCTCTGGCTCTGTAGGACTGGCTACCAACAGGCTGATCTCTGGCTCTGTAGGACTGGCTACCAACAGGCTGATCTCTGGCTCTGTAGGACTGACTACCAACAGGCTGATCTCTGGCTCTGTAGGACTGGCTACCAACAGGCTGATCTCTGGCTCTGTAGGATTGGCTACCAACAGGCTGATTGGTTCTCTGTCTGTGGCTCCTCAACCAACTGAAATAGAGAAGAAGAAGAGAGTTCTGTACGACTGTCAGCCAGACCTGCTGAATCAGGACATCTTCTGATGGACTGAAAGACGAGTTAGTTGGTGGACAAACTTTGTGTGCTGAGACATTACAGTGCTATTTTATTTATTTATTTAACTAGACAAGTCATTTAAGAACAAATTCTTATTTACAATGACGGCCTAGGAACAGTGCGGCCTACCCCTTGACCAAACCCAGATGACGCTGGGCCAATTGTGTGCCCCCGCCTTATGGGACTCCCAATCAGAACCGGATGTGATACAACCTGGAATCAAACCAGGGACCGTAGTGACGCCTCTTGCACTGAGCTGCAGTGCTTTAGACTGCTGAGCCACTCTGGAGCTCCAAATGACTAACAGCCATACCTGTGACCCGTAGACTCATACAATCAACATGAACATGTAAATCAAATCAAATCAAATGTATTTATAAAGCCCTTCTTACATCAGCTGATATCTCAAAGTGCTGTACAGAAACCCAGCCTAAAACCCCAAACAGCAAGCAATGCAGGTGTAGAAGCATGGTGTCTAGGAAAACTCCCTAGAAAGGCCAGAACCTAGGAAGAAACCTAGAGAGGAACCAGGCTATGAGGGGTGGCCAGTCCTCTTCTGGCTGTGCCAGGTGGAGATTATAACAGAACATGGCCAATATGTTAAAATGTTCATAAATGACAAGCATGGTCAAATACTAATAATCACAGTAGTTGTCGAGGGTGCAGCAAGTCATCACCTCAGGAGTAAATGTCAGTTGGCTTTTCATAGCCGATCATTCAGAGTATCTCTAGCACTCCTGCTGTCTCTAGAGAGTTGAAAACAGCAGGTCTGGGACAGGTAGCACGTCCGGTGAACAGGTCAGGGTTCCATAGCCGCAGGCAGAACAGTTGAAACTGGAGCAGCAGCACGACCAGGTGGACTGGGGACAGCAAGGAGGCATCATGCCAGGTAGTCCTGAGGCATGGTCCTAGGGCTCAGGTCCTCCAAGAGAAAGAGAGAGCATACTTAAATTCACACAGGACACCGAATAGGACAGGAGAAGTACTCCAGATATAACAAACGGACCCTAGCCCCCCCCGACACATAAACTTTCTGCAGCATAAATACTGCAGGCTGAGACAGGAGGGGTCAGGAGACACTGTGGCCCCATCCGATGATTCCCCCGGACAGGGCCAAACAGGAAGGATATAACCCCACCCACTTTGCCAAAGGACAGCCCCCACACCACTAGAGGGATATCTTCAACCACCAACTTACCATCCTGAGACAAGGCCGAGTATAGCCCACAAAGATCTCCGCCACGGCACAACCCGAGGGGGTGCGCCAACCCAGACAGGAAGATCACGTCAGTGACTAAACCCACTCAAGTGACGCACCCTCCTAGGAACGGCATGGAAGATCACCAGTAAGCCAGTGACTCAGCCCCTGTAATAGGGTTAGAGGCAGAGTATCCCAGTCGAGAGAGGGGAAATGGCCAGGCAGAGACAGCAAGGGCGGTTCGTTGCTCCAGAGCCTTTCCGTTCACCTTCCCACTCCTGGGCCAGACTACACTCAATCATATGACCCACTGAAGAGATGAGTCTTCAGTAAAGACTTAAAGGTTGAGACCGAGTCTGCGTCTCTGACATGGGTAGGCAGACCGTTCCATAAAAATGGAGCTCTATAGGAGAAAGCCCTGCCTCCAGCTGTTTGCTTAGAAATTCTAGGGACAATTAGGAGGCCTGAGTCTTGTGACCGTAGCATACGTGTAGGTATGTACGGCAGGACCAAATCAGAGAGATAGGTAGGAGCAAGCCCATGTAATGCTTTGTAGGTTAGCAGTAAAACCTTGAAATCAGCCCTTGCTTTGACAGGAAGCCAGTGTAGGGAGGCACTGGTGTAATATGATCAAATTTTTGGTTCTAGTCAGGATTCTAGCAGCCGTATTTAGCACTAACTGGAGTTTATTTAGTGCTTTATCCGGGTAGCCGGAAAGTAGAGCATTGCAGTATTCTAACCTAGAAGTGACAAAAGCATGGATACATTTTCTGCATCATTTTTGGACAGAAAGTTTCTCATTTTTGCAATGTTACATAGATGGAAAAAGCTGTCTCTTTCGACAAAAGAGAGATCAAGATCCAGAGTAACGCCGAGGTCCTTCACAGTTTTATTTGAGACGCCTGGACAAACATTAAACCCTCCCTCGACCCCCGCAATGTAGTCGAGAGGGGTTGCTGGGTGAACTGATCAATCTGGCAGACAAACCCTGCCCAGACATGAATTTGACATTTTACATTTGAGTCATTTAGCAGAGGCTCACACACACACACACACACACACACTAGCCTATAGAGAGGTTGTGTCAGAGGAGAGCAAGGTGTCATGCTTGTGCACACTGCAACCAGCTCCCCCACAGGCACAGTGTAGTCATCCACAACCCACAGACACAGAGTAGTCATCCACAACCCACAGACACAGAGTAGTCATCCACCACCCACAGACACAGAGTAGTCATCTACAACCCACAGAGTAGTCATCCACAACCCACAGACACAGAGTAGTCATCCACAACCCACAGACACAGAGTAGTCATCCACAACCCACAGAGTAGTCATCCACAACCCACAGACACAGAGTAGTCATCTACAACCCACAGAGTAGTCATCCACAACCCACAGACACAGAGTAGTCATCTACAACCCACAGAGTAGTCATCCACAACCCACAGACAGAGTAGTCATCCACAAAGTAGTCATCCACAACCCACAGACACAGAGTAGTCATCTACAACCCACAGAGTAGTCATCCACAACCCACAGGCACAGTGTAGTCATCTACAACCCACAGACACAGAGTAGTCATCCACAACCCACAGACACAGAGTAGTCATCTACAACCCACAGAGTAGTCATCCACAACCCACAGACACAGAGTAGTCATCTACAACCCACAGAGTAGTCATCCACAACCCACAGACACAGAGTAGTCATCCACAACCCACAGACACAGAGTAGTCATCCACAACCCACAGACACAGAGTAGTCATCTACAACCCACAGACACAGAGTAGTCATCCACAACCCACAGAGTAGTCATCCACAACCCACAGACACAGAGTAGTCATCCACAACCCACAGACACAGAGTAGTCATCCACAACCCACAGAGTAGTCATCCACAACCCACAGACACAGAGTAGTCATCCACAACCCACAGAGTAGTCATCCACAACCCACAACCCACAGTGTAGTCATCCACCACCCACAACCCACAGAGTAGTCATCCACAACCCACAGACATAGAGTAGTCATCCACAACCCACAGACACAGAGTAGTCATCCACAACCCACAGACACAGAGTAGTCATCCACAACCCACAGACACAGAGTAGTCATCCACAACCCACAGACACAGAGTAGTCATCCACAACCCACAGAGTAGTCAAGCACAACCCACAGACACAGAGTAGTCATCCACAACCCACAGAGTAGTCATCCACAACCCACAGACACAGAGTAGTCATCCACAACCCACAGACACAGAGTAGTCATCCACAACCCACAGACACAGAGTAGTCATCTACAACCCACAGACACAGAGTAGTCATCCACAACCCACAGAGTAGTCATCCACAACCCACAGACACAGAGTAGTCATCCACAACCCACAGACACAGAGTAGTCATCCACAACCCACAGAGTAGTCATCTACAACCCACAGACACAGAGTAGTCATCCACAACCCACAGACACAGAGTAGTCATCCACAACCCACAGACACAGAGTAGTCATCCACAACCCACAGAGTAGTCAACCACAACCCACAGACACAGAGTAGTCATCCACAACCCACAGAGTAGTCATCCACAACCCACAGACACAGAGTAGTCATCCACAACCCACAGACACAGAGTAGTCATCCACAACCCACAGACACAGAGTAGTCATCTACAACCCACAGACACAGAGTAGTCATCCACAACCCACAGAGTAGTCATCCACAACCCACAGACACAGAGTAGTCATCCACAACCCACAGACACAGAGTAGTCATCCACAACCCACAGAGTAGTCATCTACAACCCACATACACAGAGTAGTCATCCACAACCCACAGACACAGAGTAATCATCCACAACCCACAGACACAGAGTAGTCATCCACAACCCACAGAGTAGTCATCCACAACCCACAGACACAGAGTAGTCATCCACAACCCACAGACACAGAGTAGTCATCTACAACCCACAGAGACCACAGCCCAGAGAGACCAGAAGCCAGTGACCACAACCCACAGAGACCACACCCACAGAGACCACAGACCACAGCCCAGAGACCACAGCCCAGAGACCAGAGACCACAGACCACAGAAACCACAACCCACAGAGACCACAGCCCACAGAGACCACAACCCACAGACCAGAGACCACAGCTCAGACCACAGTCCAGAGACCACAGAGACCAGAGACCAGAGACCACATCCCAGAAACCAGAGACAACATCCCACAGAGACCACAACCCAGAGACCACAACCCAGAGACCACAGCCCACAGAGACCACAACCCGGAGACCACAGCCCACAGAGACCACAACCCAGAGACCACAGCCCACAGAGACCACAATCCAGAGGCCAAAGCCCATAGAGACCACAGCCCACAGATACCACAATCCAGAGGCCACAGCCCATAGAGACCACAGCCCACAGAGACCACAACCCACAGAGACCACAACCCACAGAGACCACAGCCCACAGAGACCACAACCCAGATACCAGAGACCACAACCCAGAGACCAGAGACCACAACCCACAGAGACCAGAGACCACAACCCACAGAGACCACAACCCACAAAGACCAGAGAGACCACAACCCAGATACCAGAGACCACAACCCAGAGACCAGAGACCACAACCCAGAGACCAGAGACCACAACCCACAGAGACCACAACCCAGAGACCACAGCCCAGAGACCAGAGACCACAACCCACAGAGACCAGAGACCACAGCCCACAGAGACCCCAACCCAGAGACCACAACCTATAGACCAGCCTACTGTAGCTTCATCTCAGTCAGGAAGTTATCACTGTTGTCTGCAGTACTGGCAGTGGTGGGAAAAGTACCCAGTTGTCATACTGTAGTAAAAGTAAAGATGCCTTAATAGAAAATGACTCAAGTAAAAGTGGAAGTCATTCAGTAAAATACTACTTGAGTAAAAGTCTAAAAGTATTTGGTTTTAAATACCACTTACATGTAAGTATCAAAAGTAGAAGTAGAAATCATTTCAAATTCCTTATATTTATCAAATCAGACCGCATGATTTTCTTGTTTTTTGTTTAATTTACAGACATCCAGGTGCCCACTCCAACACTCAGACATCATTTACAGATAGCCAGGGGAACACTCCAACACTCAGACATCATTTACAGATAGCCAGGGGGACACTCCAACACTCAGACATCATTTACAGATAGCCAGGGGAACACTCCAACACTCAGACATCATTTACAGATAGCCAGGGAACACTCCAACACTCAGACATCATTTACAGATAGCCAGGGGCACACTCCAACACTCAGACATCATTTACAGATAGCCAGGGTACACTCCAACACTCAGACATCATTTACAGATAGCCAGGGGAACACTCCAACACTCAGACATCATTTACAGATAGCCAGGGGAACACTCCAACACTCAGACATCATTTACAGATAGCCAGGGGAACACTCCAACACTCAGACATCATTTACAGATAGCCAGGGGAACACTCCAACACTCAGACATCATTTACAGATAGCCAGGGGAACACTCCAACACTCAGACATCATTTACAGATAGCCAGGGGAACACTCCAACACTCAGACATCATTTACAGATAGCCAGGGTACACTCCAACACTCAGACATCATTTACAGATAGCCAGGGGAACACTCCAACACTCAGACATCATTTACAGATAGCCAGGGGAACACTCCAACACTCAGACATCATTTACAGATAGCCAAGGGGACACTCCAACACTCAGACATCATTTACAGATAGCCAGGGGGACACTCCAACACTCAGACATCATTTACAGATAGCCAGGGGCACACTCCAACACTCAGACATCATTTACAGACAGCCAGGGTCACACTCCAACACTCAGACATCATTTACAGATAGCCAAGGGGACACTCCAACACTCAGACATCATTTACAGATAGCCAGGGGGACACTCCAACACTCAGACATCATTTACAGATAGCCAGGGGCACACTCCAACACTCAGACATCATTTACAGATAGCCAGGGAACACTCCAACACTCAGACATCATTTACAGATAGCCAAGGGGACACTCCAACACTCAGACATCATTTACAGATAGCCAGGGGGACACTCCAACACTCAGACATCATTTACAGATAGCCAGGGGGACACTCCAACACTCAGACATCATTTACAGATAGCCAGGGGAACACTCCAACACTCAGACATCATTTACAGATAGCCAGGGGGACACTCCAACACTCAGACATCATTTACAGATAGCCAGGGGAACACTCCAACACTCAGACATCATTTACAGATAGCCAGGGGAACACTCCAACACTCAGACATCATTTACAGATAGCCAGGGGAACACTCCAACACTCAGACATCATTTACAGATAGCCAGGGGAACACTCCAACACTCAGACATCATTTACAGATAGCCAGGGGAACACTCCAACACTCAGACATCATTTACAGATAGCCAGGGGAACACTCCAACACTCAGACATCATTTACAGATAGCCAGGGGAACACTCCAACACTCAGACATCATTTACAGATAGCCAGGGGGACACTCCAACACTCAGACATCATTTACAGATAGCCAGGGGAACACTCCAACACTCAGACATCATTTACAGATAGCCAGGGGAACACTCCAACACTCAGACATCATTTACAGATAGCCAAGGGGACACTCCAACACTCAGACATCATTTACAGATAGCCAGGGGGACACTCCAACACTCAGACATCATTTACAGATAGCCAGGGGCACACTCCAACACTCAGACATCATTTACAGACAGCCAGGGTCACACTCCAACACTCAGACATCATTTACAGATAGCCAAGGGGACACTCCAACACTCAGACATCATTTACAGATAGCCAGGGGGACACTCCAACACTCAGACATCATTTACAGATAGCCAGGGGCACACTCCAACACTCAGACATCATTTACAGATAGCCAGGGAACACTCCAACACTCAGACATCATTTACAGATAGCCAAGGGGACACTCCAACACTCAGACATCATTTACAGATAGCCAGGGGGACACTCCAACACTCAGACATCATTTACAGATAGCCAGGGGCACACTCCAACACTCAGACATCATTTACAGATAGCCAGGGGAACACTCCAACACTCAGACATCATTTACAGATAGCCAGGGGCACACTCCAACACTCAGACATCATTTACAGATAGCCAGGGGAACACTCCAACACTCAGACATCATTTACAGATAGCCAGGGGAACACTCCAACACTCAGACATCATTTACAGATAGCCAGGGGGACACTCCAACACTCAGACATCATTTACAGATAGCCAGGGGTACACTCCAACACTCAGACATCATTTACAGATAGCCAGGGGCACACTCCAACACTCAGACATCATTTACAGATAGCCAGGGGCACACTCCAACACTCAGACATCATTTACAGATAGCCAGGGGGACACTCCAACACTCAGACATCATTTACAGATAGCCAGGGGTACACTCCTACACTCAGACATCATTTACAGATAGCCAGGGGTACACTCCAACACTCAGACATCATTTACAGATAGCCAGGGGAACACTCCAACACTCAGACATCATTTACAGATAGCCAGGGGCACACTCCAACACTCAGACATCATTTACAGATAGCCAGGGGGACAATCCAACACTCAGATATCATTTACAGATAGCCAGGGGCACACTCCAACACTCAGACATCATTTACAGACATCCAGGTGCCCACTCCAACACTCAGACATCATTTACAGATAGCCAGGGGGACACTCCAACACTCAGACATCATTTACAGATAGCCAGGGGGACACTCCAACACTCAGACATCATTTACAGTTAGCCAGGGACACACTCCAACACTCAGACATCATTTACAAACAAAGCATTTGTGTTTAGTGTCCTCCAGATCAGAGGCAGTAGGGACGACCAGGGATGTTCTCTGTTTAGTGAGTCCTCCAGATCAGAGGCAGTAGGGATGACCAGGGATGTTCTCTGTTTAGTGAGTCCTCCAGATCAGAGGCAGTAGGGATGACCAGGGATGTTCTCTGTTTAGTGAGTCCTCCAGATCAGAGGCAGTAGGGATTACCAGGGATGTTCTCTGTTTAGTGAGTCCACCAGATCAGAGGCAGTAGGGATGACCAGGGATGTTCTCTGTTTAGTGAGTCCTCCAGATCAGAGACAGTAGGGACGACCAGGGATGTTCTCTGTTTAGTGAGTCCTCCAGATCAGAGGCAGTAGGGCTGACCAGGGATGTTTACATTTACATTTACATTTAAGTCATTTTAGTGAGTCCTCCAGATCAGAGACAGTAGTGATGACTAGGGATGTTCTCTGTTTAGTGAGTCCTCCAGATCAGAGGCAGTAGGGATGACCAGGGATGTTCTCTGTTTAGTGAGTCCTCCAGATCAGAGGCAGTAGGGATGACCAGGGATGTTCTCTGTTTAGTGAGTCCTCCAGATCAGAGGCAGTAGGGAGGACCAGGGAAGTGTTTGAATTGGAAAATGTTCCTGCCCTGCTAAGCATTCAGAACGTAAAGAATACTTTTGGGTATCAGGGAAAATGTTTCGAGTAAAAAATACATTATTTTATTTACGATTGTAGTGGAGTAAAAGTAAACGTTTTCAAAGATATAAATACTAAAGTAAAAATTACTTAAGTAGTACTTTAAAGTATTTTTACTTCAGTACTTTACACCGCTGGGTAATGGTGTGTGGGTCAGCTGTTGTTTACCCACATCTGCCCCCAATAGTTTGGTACCTCTACACTGTTTTACCTCAGTTAGTTTGGTACCTCTACACTGTTTTACCTCAGTTAGTTTGGTACCTCTACACTGTTTTACCTCAGTTAGTTTGGTACCTCTACACTGTTTTATCTCAGTTAGTTTGGTACCTCTACACTGTTTTATCTCAGTTAGTTTGGTACCTCTACACTGTTTTACCTCAGTTAGTTTGGTACCTCTACACTGTGTTGTACCTCAGTTAGTTTGGTACCTCTACACAGTGTTTTACCTCAGTTAGTTTGGTACCTCTGGTCAGTTTACCATGCTGTTGATGGTCTGGTCAGTTTACCATGCTGTTGATGGTCTGGTCAGTTTACCATGCTGTTGATGGTCTGGTCAGTTTACCATACTGTTGATGGTCTGGTCAGTTTACCATGCTGTTGATGGTCTGGTCAGTTTACCATGCTGTTGATGGTCTGGTCAGTTTACCATAGTGTTGATGGTCTGGTCAGTTTACCATGCTGTTGATGGTCTGGTCAGTTTACCATGCTGTTGAGGGTCTGGTCAGTTTACCATACTGTTGATGGTCTGGTCAGTTTACCATAGTGTTGATGGTCTGGTCAGTTTACCATACTGTTGATGGTCTGGTCAGTTTACCATGCTGTTGATGGTCTGGTCAGTTTACCCTGCTGTTGATGGTCTGGTCAGTTTACCATAGTGTTGATGGTCTGGTCAGTTTACCATACTGTTGATGGTCTGGTCAGTTTACCATGCTGTTGATGGTCTGGTCAGTTTACCCTGCTGTTTATGGTCTGGTCAGTTTACCATGCTGTTTATGGTCTGGTCAGTTTACCCTGCTGTTGATGGTCTGGTCAGTTTACCATGCTGTTTATGGTCTGGTCAGTTTACCATACTGTTGATGGTCTGGTCAGTTTACCCTGCTGTTTATGGTCTGGTCAGTTTACCATGCTGTTGATGGTCTGGTCAGTTTACCATGCTGTTGATGGTCTGGTCAGTTTACCATGCTGTTTATGGTCTGGTCAGTTTACCATGCTGTTGATGGTCCGGTCAGTTTACCCTGCTGTTGATGGTCTGGTCAGTTTACCATGCTGTTTATGGTCTGGTCAGTTTACCCTGCTGTTGATGGTCTGGTCAGTTTACCATGCTGTTTATGGTCTGGTCAGTTTACCCTGCTGTTGATGGTCCGGTCAGTTTACCCTGCTGTTGATGGTCTGGTCAGTTTACCCTGCTGTTTATGGTCTGGTCAGTTTACCCTGCTGTTGATGGTCTGGTCAGTTTACCATACTGTTGATGGTCTGGTCAGTTTACCCTGCTGTTGATGGTCTGGTCAGTTTACCATGCTGTTGATGGTCTGGTCAGTTTACCATGCTGTTGATGGTCTGGTCAGTTTACCCTGCTGTTGATGGTCTGGTCAGTTTACCATGCTGTTGAGGGTCTGGTCAGTGTACCATGCTGTTGATGATCTGGTCAGTTTACCATGCTGTTGATGGTATGGTCAGTTTACCATGCTGTTTATGGTCTGGTCAGTTTACCCTGCTGTTGATGGTCTGGTCAGTTTACCATACTGTTGATGGTCTGGTCAGTTTACCCTGCTGTTGATGGTCTGGTCAGTTTACCCTGCTGTTGATGGTCTGGTCAGTTTACCATACTGTTGATGGTCTGGTCAGTTTACCATACTGTTGATGGTCTGGTCAGTTTACCCTGCTGTTTATGGTCTGGTCAGTTTACCATGCTGTTGATGGTCTGGTCAGTTTACCCTGCTGTTGATGGTCTGGTCAGTTTACCATACTGTTGATGGTCTGGTCAGTTTACCATGCTGTTGATGGTCTGGTCAGTTTACCATGCTGTTGATGGTCTGGTCAGTTTACCATGCTGTTGATGTTCGGTCAGTTTACCCTGCTGTTGATGGTCTGGTCAGTTTACCATGCTGTTTATGGTCTGGTCAGTTTACCCTGCTGTTGATGGTCTGGTCAGTTTACCATGCTGTTTATGGTCTGGTCAGTTTACCCTGCTGTTGATGGTCCGGTCAGTTTACCCTGCTGTTGATGGTCTGGTCAGTTTACCCTGCTGTTTATGGTCTGGTCAGTTTACCCTGCTGTTGATGGTCTGGTCAGTTTACCATACTGTTGATGGTCTGGTCAGTTTACCCTGCTGTTGATGGTCTGGTCAGTTTACCATGCTGTTGATGGTCTGGTCAGTTTACCATGCTGTTGATGGTCTGGTCAGTTTACCCTGCTGTTGATGGTCTGGTCAGTTTACCATGCTGTTGAGGGTCTGGTCAGTGTACCATGCTGTTGATGATCTGGTCAGTTTACCATGCTGTTGATGGTATGGTCAGTTTACCATGCTGTTTATGGTCTGGTCAGTTTACCCTGCTGTTGATGGTCTGGTCAGTTTACCATACTGTTGATGGTCTGGTCAGTTTACCCTGCTGTTGATGGTCTGGTCAGTTTACCCTGCTGTTGATGGTCTGGTCAGTTTACCATACTGTTGATGGTCTGGTCAGTTTACCATACTGTTGATGGTCTGGTCAGTTTACCCTGCTGTTTATGGTCTGGTCAGTTTACCATGCTGTTGATGGTCTGGTCAGTTTACACTGCTGTTGATGGTCTGGTCAGTTTACCATGCTGTTGATGGTCTGGTCAGTTTACCATGCTGTTGATGGTCTGGTCAGTTTACCATACTGTTGATGGTCTGGTCAGTTTACCATACTGTTGATGGTCTGGTCAGTTTACCATGCTGTTGAGGGTCTGGTCAGTTTACCCTGCTGTTGATGGTCTGGTCAGTTTACCATGCTGTTGATGGTCTGGTCAGTTTACCCTGCTGTTGATGGTCTGGTCAGTTTACCCTGCTGTTGATGGTCTGGTCAGTTTACCATGCTGTTGATGGTCTGGTCAGTTTACCATGCTGTTGAGGGTCTGGTCAGTTTACCATAGTGTTTATGGTCTGGTCAGTTTACCCTGCTGTTGATGGTCTGGTCAGTTTACCATGCTGTTGATGGTCTGGTCAGTTTACCCTGCTGTTGATGGTCCGGTCAGTTTACCATGCTGTTGATGGTCTGGTCAGTTTACCCTGCTGTTGATGGTCCGGTCAGTTTACCATAGTGTTGATGGTCTGGTCAGTTTACCCTGCTGTTGATGGTCTGGTCAGTTTACCCTGCTGTTGATGGTCTGGTCAGTTTACCATGCTGTTGATGGTTTATACATTTTTAAAGATTATTTTAAAGATGATTCAAGTTTAAATTACCACATTTACCACAGATTGCCATGGATGACCTGTTATCTCCAGTATTCACACAGCTGCCGATAACGTTATTGAGTTACCTGTCGCTTAGCAACCCTAGTGACAGCTGTTGAAATAGTTTTAGGACTACGTTTTATGGATTGATTGTAAGGATTCTGTTCTTCCAAGATGGGGACCTAGTTCTGTACCGAGACCCCATAGAGATATCTAAAGGTCAATGACATTGATTTGGATTTTGATATCTGTTTATTATTATGAATTATCATGTTGCTACTTGAGGTATTTTGTTGTTGTTGCTTTGTAACATTCCAAACCTCATTGTTCCTCATCGAGATAATGTCCTGCTTGCGTACCTGCATCAACAACCGTAACTCCTGATTGGTTTTAGACTAATGTCCCAAACTTTTAAATCTATCCACACCTGTGCTTCGGTCATTACAAATGGGTGTGTCTGAAATGGGTGTGTCTCGAAATGGGTGTGTCTGGAATGGGTGTGTCTCGAAATGGGTGTGTCTGGAATGGGTGTGTCTGAAATGGGTGTGGCTGGAATGGGTGTGTCTGGAATGGGTGTGTCTCGAAATGGGTGTGTCCGGAATGGGTGTGTCTGGAATGGGTGTGTCTCGAAATGGGTGTGTCTGGAATGGGTGTGTCTGGAATGGGTGTGTCTGGAATGTGTGTGTCTGGAATGTGTGTGTCTGGAATGTGTGTGTCTCGAAATGGGTGTGTCTGGAATGTGTGTGTCTGGAATGTGTGTGTCTGGAATGTGTGTGTCTGGAATGTGTGTGTCTCGAAATGGGTGTGTCTGGAATGTGTGTGTCTGGAATGTGTGTGTCTGGAATGGGTGTGTCTCGAATGGGTGTGTCTCGAAATGGGTGTGTCTCGAAATGGGTGTGTCTGGAATGTGTGTGTCTGGAAAGGGTGTGTCTCGAAATGGGTGTGTCTGGAATGTGTGTGTCTGGAATGTGTGTGTCTGAAATGGGTGTGTCTGGAATGGGTGTGTCTTGAAATGGGTGTGTCTGGAATGGGTGTGTCTGGAATGTCACCCTATTCCGGTTTATAGAGTTAATCAATTTACTTGTGTGTCCTTTGTCTGACACAACTTTTGTCGTTTTTAAAGAATGTCCCTGGTGTCCATGGTAACACCAGGCAATGGGCCAGTATATCTGACCTCTGACCTTGTGTTTCCATCAGCCAATAGGGGCTCAGAGAGAGACCAGAGAGATATCACCCCCTTCACTGGTACAGCTGACTGAACTACTGGGGGACAAAGTGAACACACTCTGAAAGACTGTCTCACTAGACGAACAGGTAACCTGACACACACACACATGCACGCACGCACGCACACACACACACACACACACACACACACACACACACACACACACACACACACACACACACACACACACACACACACCTGAACAGCACAGTAAATACCACGTATCGTTTTTATTGTTCTTGCAAGACAACCAAACGTTACTATCCCAGGCTGATAGCTATCTTGTTTTGGGGTTACTGGCCTCTTGGTTACCATCAGACATGTCCACAGAGAGAGGTAACCGGGTCTGGTTACCATCAGAGAGGGGTAACAGGGTCTGGTTACCATCAGAGAGGGGTAACAGGGTCTGGTTACCATCAGAGAGGGGTAACCGGGTCTGGTTACCATTAGAGAGGGGTAACCGGGTCTGGTTACCATTAGAGAGGGGTAACCGGGTCTGGTTACCATTAGAGAGGGTTAACAGGGTCTGGTTACCATCAGAGAGGGGTGACAGGGTCTGGTTACCATCAGAGAGGGGTGACAGGGTCTGGTTACCATCAGAGAGGGGTGACAGGGTCTGGTTACCATAAGAGAGGGGTGACAGGGTCTGGTTACCATCAGAGAGGGGTAACAGGGTCTGGTTACCATAAGAGAGGGGTGACAGGGGTCTGGTTACCATCAGAGAGGGGTGACAGGGTCTGGTTACCATCAGAGAGGGGTGACAGGGTCTGGTTACCATCAGAGAGGGGTAACAGGGTCTGGTTACCATCAGAGAGCGGTGACAGGGGTCTGGTTACCATCAGAGAGGGGTGACAGGGTCTGTTTACCATCAGAGAGGGGTGACGGGGTTTGGTTACCATCAGAGAGGGGTGACAGGGTCTGGTTACCATCAGAGAGGGGTGACAGGGTCTGTTTACCATCAGAGAGGGGTGACAGGGGTCTGGTTACCATCAGAGAGGGGTGACAGGGTCTGTTTACCATCAGAGAGGGGTGACAGGGGTCTGGTTACCATCAGAGAGGGGTGACAGGGTCTGGTTACCATCAGAGAGGGGTGACAGGGGTCTAGTTACCATCAGAGAGGGGTGACAGGGTCTGTTTACCATCAGAGAGGGGTGACGGGGGTCTGGTTACCATCAGAGAGGGTGACAGGGTCTGGTTACCATCAGAGAGGGGTGACAGGGTCTGGTTACCATAAGAGAGAGGTGACAGGGTCTGGTTACAATCAGAGAGGGGTAACAGGGTCTGGTTACCATAAGAGAGGGGTGACAGGGGTCTGGTTACCATCAGAGAGGGGTGACGGGGTCTGGTTACCATCAGAGAGGGGTGACGGGGGTCTGGTTACCATCAGAGAGGGGTGACGGGAGTCTGGTTACCATCAGAGAGGGGTGACGGGGGTCTGGTTACCATCAGAGAGGGGTGACGGGGTCTGGTTACCATCAGAGAGGGGTGACGGGGGTCTGGTTACCATCAGAGAGGGGTAACAGGGGTCTGGTTACCATCAGACAGACATGTCCACAGAGAGGGGTAACAGGGGTCCCATCAGAGAGGGGTAACAGGGGTCCCATCAGAGAGGGGTGACGGGGTCTGGTTACCATCAGAGAGGGGTGACGGGGGTCTGGTTACCATCAGAGAGGGGTGACAGGGTCTGTTTACCATCAGAGAGGGGTAACAGGGGTCTGGTTACCATCAGAGAGGGGTAACAGGGGTCTGGTTACCATCAGAGAGGGGTGACAGGGTCTGGTTACCATCAGAGAGGGGTGACAGGGGTCTGGTTACCATCAGAGAGGGGTAACAGGGGTCTGGTTACCATCAGAGAGGGGTGACATGGTCTGGTTACCATCAGAGAGGGGTAACAGGGGTCTGGTTACCATCAGAGAGGGGTGACAGGGGTCTGGTTACCATCAGAGAGGGGTAACAGGGGTCTGGTTACCATCAGACAGACATGTCCACAGAGAGGGGGTAAGGTGGGTGCACCTGTTCTGGTCTGTCTGCACCTGTTCTGGTCTGTCTGCACCTGTTCTGGTCTGTCTGCACCTGTTCTGGTCTGTCTGCACCTGTTCTGGTCTGTCTGCACCTGTTCTGGTCTGTCTGCACCTGTTCTGGTCTGTCTGCACCTGGTCTGGTCTGTCTGCACCTGGTCTGGTCTGTCTGCACCTGTTCTGGTCTGTCTGCACCTGTTCTGGTCTGTCTGCACCTGGTCTGGTCAGTCTGCATCTGGTCTGGTATGTCTGGAAGGTTGGGATCCACCCACAACTGGGGAAAGCTATTTGAAATGATGTCATCTTTATTCTCCCTAGGCAATGTCTCACCTAGTTTCCACTTAGGGCAGTGCCATTTCAAACCGTTTTCCCCGGCCAGGACACGTGTGCTCCCTCAACAACAGACAACAGACTGTTTCTAAAGACACTCACAGTGACTCAATCTAGCATGATAAACGTTGATTTGATTTCGATGCTGATTGATGTCTGTGCTCTACAGATAGTGAAAATGGGTCTGAGAGATCTGGCTCTGTTGAAGTGTGCTGGAACGTTCAAGTCAAAATGTACGAGTTTATTCAGTTACAAACCAAGGTCTCTGTATTAGGAATGAATACAAGGCCTCCCTGCTTTCATTGTTCTTTATAGCCGCGCTGTCGATAAAGACTGGGATTTCATCTCACACACCAGACTTTCTAGGTACGTAGAAGTCACACGTATCTGGTGCGATGACTGTATGTTTGGCGAAATCCATCTTTATTAGCCCTGAGCGATCAGTGGTTTTTGAGGTCGGTTCGGTTTCAGTTCGATTATTTAAAAAAAAAAATCTGAATTTTCTATTGTGGTTCAGATTTTATTTTATTTTTACATTAAATGCACTATGCATTGTGCGTGTTGAATGATGTAACAAGACAGAATAAAACAATGAATTAAAGTCCCATGATGGTCGTGACTGTCCATTACTGCTGATCTCTCATTAACCTTAATTTATTCACATGACTTTACTTTAATCAAATAGTTCAGTTGTTGTGTATATTACATTAGTTATATATATATAATATATTACATTAGTTATATATATATATAATATATTACATTCGTTTTATATATATAATATATTACTTTCATTTTATATATATAATATATTATATTAGTTTTATATATATATAATATATTGCATTAGTTATATATATAATATATTACATTAGTTATATATATAATGTATTACATTAGTTATATATATAATGTATTACATTAGTTATATATATATAATATATTACATTAGTTATATATATATAATATATTACATTAGTTATTTATATATACTATATTACATTAGTTATATATATATATATAATATATTACATTAGTTATATATATATATATATATAATATATTACATTAGTTATACAATATATGACATTAGTATTGTATATATATAATATATTACATTAGTTATATATATAATATATTACATTAGTTATATATATATATATATATATATATATAATATATTTCATTAGTCATATATATATATAATATATTACATTAGTTACATATATGGGGCGGCAGGGTAGCCTAGTGGTTAGAGCGTTCCTAGGCCGTCATTGAAAATTAGAATTTGTTCTTAACTGACTTGCCTAGTTAAATAAAGGTAAAATAAATAAATATATAAAATATATTACATTAGTTATATATTTATATATATATATATAATATTTTACATGAGTTTTATACATATAAAATGTATTACATTAGTTTTATTTCATGACTTTATTTTTTCATTCCAAGTCATCATCTCATCTGAGTAGAGCTGCTGTCTGACAAAATCACTATTTTAGTAGTTCTTCAATGCAACCTTTCTCTATGTATCCCCTCTTGATCGCACTCCAGAGAAAAACTGTGCAACGTGCACATTGAGCAAAACATATTTTTTTATAATAATAATAATGAAATGGAATTCAAATAATTGAACCTACTTAGGTCAATTAGTTGTTTATAAAATGGAAAAATAAGCAACATTTTAGTTAATCGCTCAGCACTAAAATTTCTTCAGGTATTTTGTTAAAAAGAATAAAAACACAACACTATGCCAATGCACATGAATCTAAAATTAGCGTAAAGAGTCCTTCGCATTGTCGGGTACTAGTGGGTAACTAGCCCCTAGGGAAACTGCCCCCCCCCCACAACATTATCACCAAATTATTTCCCCAACATTTTCCCTGGCTGCCACTATTCTGTCTCAACATCAAAAATGTCCTCTGTGTCATCACAACTTTTTGAGAAATTTCAACAAAACGATTTTGTGGTATGCAGATCGATTTTTTTTTTAATTTAGAAAAAGTTGTAGATATATTTCAATGAAGTTAGAGCTATATATTTGTTTTAAATATACAAGTAGGAAAGACTTAAGATAAGTAATTTCTACCACTGTATTATACAACTGTATTATACCACTGTGTTCTACCACTGTGTTCTACCACTGTGTTCTACCACTGTGTTCTACCACTGAATTATACCACTGTATTATACCACTGTGTTCTACCACTGTATTATACCACTGTTGTCAGGACCCGGTTTCGAACCTGGGTCTCCGGAGTGAGAAACAGTCACTTAACCAACTGAGCCACGAATAGACAGCAGAACCCAGAAGATGAGGCAGACACAGCAGTACTTAAGACGGTGTATTTAATAAAGAAAAAATCCTAAAATACAAAAAATGGCAAATCCAAAAGGTGGTAGGTAAAACACAAAAAGACCTCAAAAGAAACTCACCAAAAATAAACAAAAACAAAAAACAGAATACCACAAGAACGTCACCCGGAATCGACAAGAGCACACAGAACACTAGGGCAGGGTGCTAACATACAAACACAGAGCACAGAACTGAGGGAAACAAAGGGTTTAAATACAATCAGGGGAAACGAGACACAGGTGCAAATAATAATGGGAATCAAGGGAAAACATAGGGACAAAAAGCACAATGGGGGCATCTACTGACCAAAACCCGGAACAACCCTGGCCAAATCCTGACAGAATCCCCCCCCTAGGAACGGCTCCTGACGTTCCTACCAGCTCTCTCAGGGTGGAGGACCCTGAACTGACGAATGAGGTCAGGGTCCAGGATGTCTTTGGCAGGAACCCAGGAGCGCTCCTCAGGACCGTAGCCTTCCCAGTCCACCAGATACTGCCAGGACCGCTGCACCCGGCGGGAATCCAGTATCCGGTGGACGGTATAAGCCGGGGCTGGCCTCCAATGACACGAGGCGGAGGGGGAGGTCTGTCTGCCGGGACAAGGGGAGAAAAAACAACAGGTTTTAACAATGACACATGAAATGTGGGATTAATCTTAAGGGATCTGGGTAAGTGTAGGCGATAAGAAACTGGGTTAACTCTCCTGGCAACCTTGAAGGGACCGATGTATTTTTGGGACAGCTTGCGAGACTCCACCCGTAGAGGTAAGTCTCTTGTGGAGAGCCAGACTCTCTGGCCGGGGCGCAGGGTAGGCCCGGGACGGCGACGTCTGTTGGCTTGTTGTTGATACCTCTGTGAGGAACGCATCAGATTAAGACGGGTCTTCCTCCACATAAGCCGACAGCGTCTGACGAACCTCAAGGCTGAAGGCACTCTGACTTCTGCCTCCTGGTCCGGGAACAATGGAGGAGCATAGCCAAACTGACACTCGTGCGGGGACATACCAGTGGAGGAGGAGCGCAAGGTGTTGTGCGCGTATTCGGCCCAAACAATAAAGGATGACCATGTGGACGGGTTGTCACGAGTCATACATCGGAGGGTGGTTTCCAGCTCTTGATTCATCCTCTCTGTTTGGCCGTTGGACTCCGGATGGTACCCTGAAGATAGACTGGCAGAAGCCCCCATGAGTTGGCAGAAGGCCTTCCAAAACCTTGAGGCGAACTGGGGACCTCTGTCAGAAACCACATCTTGAGGAATGCCGAAGACTCGGAACACATGATTAATTACCAACTCAGCCGTTTCCTTGGCAGAAGGTAACTTAGTCAGAGGGACGAACCTGGCCGCCTTTGAAAACCTGTCGATTATGACTAGGATAGTAGTATTGCCATGGGATGGAGGAAGTCCAGTAATAAAGTCCAATGAGATATGGGACCAGGGTCTGTGGGGAACAGGTAAAGGGTGAAGGAGTCCTTGAGGGCGGAGGTGAGAAGATTTGCCCTGGCAGCACACGGGGCAGGCATTGACGAAAGTGGCAACGTCTTCTCTTATGGTAGGCCACCAGAACTTACGCTGGATGAACTCCAAGGTGCGACCTACGCCCGGATGACAGGTGAGGCGAGAGGAGTGCCCCCACAGAAGGACCTGAGTCCTCACTGCCTTGGGGACAAACAACCGATTGGCAGGGCCTCCTTTAGGGTCCGGTTCGCTAGCTTGAGCACGTCTCACGGTATCCTCAACTTGCCACGAGATCGGAGCCACAATCTTAGCAGCAGGAAGGACAGGCATGTCCGTGTCATCTCGAATGGCAGGAGCGTAGACTCGGGACAGGGCATCCGGTTTGAGATTCTTCGACCCGGGCCGATAGGTGAGGATAAACTGGAATCGATTGAAGAAAAGAGACCATCTAGCTTGTCTAGAGTTCAATCGCTTCGCCTGCTGGATATACTCCAGATTTTTGTGGTCCGTGTAAGCACTTGAAACGGGTGAGAAGCCCCCTCGAGCCAGTGTCTCCATTCCTTCAATGCCATCTTAACCGCTAGGAGTTCACGATCCCCCACATCGTAGTTCCTCTCAGTCGGGGTAAGCCGGTGTGAGAAGAAAGCGCACGGATGAAGCTTCTTGTCTTCACCCTCTGAGACAGGACAGCTCCAACACCAACCTCTGATGCGTCTACCTCCACCACAAATGGTTCATCCGTAGTCGGTAGTATCAGGATGGGAGCAGAGAGGATGCGCTGCTTGAGTCCTTGGAAGGCCGTCTCAGCTTCTCTTCCCCCAAAAAACCTTGCATTGCCACCTTTGGTTAAAGCTGAGAGAGGAGCTGCCACCAAACTGAAGTTCTTGATGAACTTGCGGTAAAAGTTTGTGAAGCCCAGGAAACGCTGAACATCCTTAACGGATTTGGGGGTGGGCCAATCCGCTACCGCCCCTACCTTCCTAGGGTCCATTTGGATTCGACCGGGTTCCACTACAAATCCCAGGAATTGTACTCGGGATGAATGGAATTCACATTTTTCCGGCTTAACGTACAGATGGCTGTCCAGGAGGCGTTTGAGTACTTGTCTGACATGCTTAGTGTGTTCTTGAAGGAGCTCGAAAAGATGAGGATGTCATCCAAGTAAACGAACACAAATATGTTAAGCATATCCCTAAGCACATCGTTTATGAGCGCTTGGAACACCGCTGGGGCGTTGGTCAGGCCGAAAGGCATCACCAAGTATTCATAGTGACCAGTAGGCGTGTTGAAAGCGGTCTTCCACTCGTCACCAGGTCTGATCCGCACAAGATGGTATGCGTTCCGCAGGTCAAGCTTAGTGAAAACAACTGCTTCCTGGAGCAGCTCGAAGGCTGTGGCCATAAGGGTAGCGGGTAACGGTTACGGACGGTTATGTCATTGAGTCCCCGGTAGTCGATGCAAGGACGTAATCCACCATCTTTCTTGGCCACAAAGAAAAACCCTGCTCCCGCCGGGGAGGTGGATGGACGCATGAGGCCTGCTTCCAGAGCGTCCTTGATGTAGGTATCCATAGCAGCTCGTTCGGGTGGAGATAGGGAAAAGATCCGACCCCTGGGGGGCAAGTGCCCGGAAACAGGTCGATGGGGCAATCGTAAGGTCTATGGGGTGGTAGCATGGTGGCCCTCTGTTTGCTAAACACCAGTTTGAGGTCATGGTAACACTCGGGAACTCGGGTCAGGTCGATGGATTCTAAAGACTCGGGAGTAGAACTCGGGAATTCTGGAAAATACAAGTAGCTTGGCACGTAGGACCCCACTGCTTGATAGTGCCCACAGACCAGTCGATGTGAGGGTTATGGCTGTGAAGCCAGGGGTATCCAAGGACGAGAGGGAACTCGGAACAGGAGATCAAATGAAAGTTCATCAATTCCTGGTGTTGTGAAACTGAAAGTCTCAAGGAGGTAGTGACATGAGTGACAAGTCCAGATCCCAAAGGGCTTCCATCCAATGTAGTAACCCTCATGGGGTCACTTAGAGGTTCAGAGGGAACGCCATTCTCCTTCGCCCAGACACCATCCATGAAGTTACCTGCGGCTCCAGAGTCTACCAAGGCTTGAAGGTGAAGCTTGTGGTTGTCCCAGGAGAGGGTGACTGGAATGAGCAGACGGGAGTTGGACGGATGGGAGGAGGTTATGTTTCCCGTTACAGTTCCCCCGGTCTGTACGGGACAGAGCGTTTCCCTGGAGCCCGGGACACGTGGAACGGAAATGGCCCGGTTTGCCGCAATATAGACAGCGTCGCTCCCTCATCCGGCGGTCTCTCTCAGCCTGGGAGATGCGTCCAATCTGCATGGGTTCCGGTGGAGCCAGCGATGATAAAGGTGGGGACTCGGAGCTGGGACTGATAGGGGCTAGAGGTCTACGGTTGAGTTCTCTCTCTCAGACGCTGGTCAATGCGTGAGGCCAACTTGATCAGGACTCGAGATTGTCCGGTGGTTCCCGAGTGGCCAGTTCATCTTGGATAGTGTCGGAAAGGCCTTTCAGAAAGCACACCGTGAGCGCCTCGTTGTTCCAGCCACTCGCTGCTGCCACCGTGCGGAACTGGATGGCATAGTCCGTCACGCTGCGCCAACCTTGATGGAGAGTCAGGAGCTGTTTGGCTGAGTCAGAACCACTGCTTGGGCCTTGAAACACTCGTTTGAATTCCTCAGCAAAGGCAGAGTAGCTGGCACAGCAGGAACTATGGGCATCCCACACAGCAGTAGCCCAGGCCAGGGCTTTTTCCGACAGCAGGGTGATGATATATGCGATCTTAGACCGGTCGGTGGGAAACGACGAGGGTTGCAGCTCAAAGGAGAGAGAACATTGAGTGAGAAACCCTTTACAAGCACTTGGATCACCTGAGAACCGTTGGGGAGGTGGAAGACGTGGTTCAGCCAGGGGGTTAACTGCCATGGGTTCGTGAACTTGAGGTACTGGGACGGGAACTGTTGCGGGGGTAAGTCGATCAGATATTTGCTTAATGGAAGTCAGCATCTCCGACAGAAGATGAGAATGTCTAGCCATTAAGGCCTCTTGCTGAACCAGGGCGGCTTCGTGGCGTTGGACAGTCTCCTGGTGGTGGGACAGCGTGGCAAAAAGGTCCTGGGAACTGGCTGCCTCTGGTTCATTTTGGCTCTGTGTTTCTGTCAGGACCCGATTTCGAACCTGGGTCTCCGGAGTGAGAAACAGTCACTTAACCAACTGAGCCACGAATAGACAGCAGAACCCAGAAGATGAGGCAGACACAGCAGTACTTAAGACGGTGTATTTAATAAAGAAAAATCCTAAAATACAAAAAATGGCAAATCCAAAAGGTGGTAGGTAAAACACAAAAAGACCTCAAAAGAAACTCACCAAAAATAAACAAAAACAAAAAACAGAATACCACAAGAACGTCACCCGGAATCGACAAGAGCACACAGAACACTAGGGCAGGGTGCTAACATACAAACACAGAGCACAGAATGTATTATACCACTGTATTATACCACTGTGTTCTACCACTGTATTATACCACTGTGTTCTACCACTGTGTTCTACCACTGTATTATACCACTGTATTATATTACTGTATTATACCACTGTGTTCTACCACTGTGTTCTACCACTGTATTATACCACTGTTCTACCACTGTATTATACCACTGTATTATATTACTGTATTATACCACTGTGTTCTACCACTGTATTATACCACTGTGTTCTACCACTGTATTATACCACTGTGTTCTACCACTGTATTATACCACTGTATTATACCACTGAATTATACCACTGTGTTCTACCACTGTATTATACCACCCCTTTATGGTTATGAAAGTGTTTCTACCTGTCATTTAGACAATGACTCGTCCGGTTAGCGCTAGTTTATGCTAATTTGCTAGCTAGAAGCTTCACTAGCAGTAAATGCTAGCCAGCTAGCTAGTTAGCATAAGCTGCTAGTAGTGCTAGCTAACAACCTTGCGACCAGATCGTCTGAGGTAAAATACATTAAAAAAAATATAACGTAACTGAATTGCAGTTCTAAATGTTTCCACTAGTGGCTGATAGCTTTACAGTTAAAGCTACTTTATAGCCTTTTAGATATTTTACACAGCATTTAATGTCATATAGCTAAATAGCTAGCTACATTTTTAAGAGAGCTTTTCAATTGGCATCTTTTCCACTGTTTTCAGTCACAAGTGGGAATTAGGTGTGAACAGTGCAGGAGGGGGGCTCATGAGTTGTGTTCCAATTTTACTGGGGATAACTTTATTTGTGACCTATTTACAAATAACAAATTCGAAGAAGAGTTCAGTGTATGAAGGCCTAATGTTCTACCTGTACCTTTATATCTAGCCACTGTGGAACGTGAGAACATTTCCATCGACAACCACTGTGTTCTACCACTGTATTATACCACTGTATTATACCACTGCATTTTATTACTGTATTATACCACTGTATTATATTACTGTATTATACCACTGTATTATACCACAGTATTATACAACTGTGTTCTACCACTGTATTATATTACTGTATTATACTACTGTGTTCTACCACTGAAATATACCACTGTATTATACCACAATATTAAACCAATGAATTATACCACTGTATTATACCACTGTATTATATTACTGTATTATACCACTGTATTATACCACTGTATTATACCACTGTATTATACCACTGTATTATACCACTGTATTATACCACAATATTAAACAATGAATTATACCACTGTATTATACCACAATATTAAACCAATGAATTATACCACTGTATTATACCACAATATTAAACCAATGAATTATACCACTGTATTATACCACTGTATTATATTACTGTATTATACCACTGTATTATACCACTGTATTATACCACTGTATTATACCACTGTATTATTCTACCACTGAACTATACCACTGTATTATACCACTGTATTATACAACAGAATTAAACCAACTGAATTATACCACTGTATTATACCACTGTATTATATGTTTACTGTATTATACCACTGTATTATACCACTGTATTATACCACTGTATTATACCACTGTGTTCTACCACTGTATTATACCACTGTATTATACCACTGTATTACCATATTATACTGTGTTCTACCACTGTATTATACCACTGTATTATACCACTGCATTTTATTACTGTATTATACCACTGTATTATACCACTGTATTATACCACTGTATTATACCACTGTGTTCTACCACTGAATTATACCACTGTGTTCTACCACTGTATTATACCACTGTGTTCTACCACTGTATTATACCACTGTATTATATTACTGTATTATATTACTGTATTATACCACTGTATTATACTGGTTTACCACTGTATTATACCACTGTATTATACCACTGTATTATATTACTGTATTATATTACTGTATTATACCACTGTATTATACCACTGTATTATACCACTGTATTATATTACTGTATTATATTACTGTATTATACCACTGTATTATACCACTGTATTATATTACTGTAATATACCACTGTATTATACCACTGTATTATATTACTGTATTATACCACTGTATTATACCATAGTATTATACCACTGTATTATACCACTGTGTTCTACCACTGTATTTATACTGTATTATATTACTGTATTATACCACTGTATTATATTACTGTATTATACCACTGTATTATATTACTGTATTATACCACTGTATTATATTACTGTATTATACCACTGTGTTCTACACTGTATTATACCAATGTATTATATTACTGTATTATACCACTGTATTATATTACTGTATTATACCACTGTATTATATTACTGTATTATACCATAGTATTATATTACTGTATTATACCACTGTATTATACCACTGTATTATACCACTGTATTATACCACTGTATTATACCACTGTATTATACCACTGTATTATACTGTATTATACTGTATTATATTACTGTATTATACCACAGTATTATACCACTGTATTATACCACTGTATTATACCACTGTATTATAATACTGTATTATACCACTGTATTATACCACTGTATTATACCACTGTATTATATTACTGTATTATACCAATGTATTATACCACTGTATTATACCACTGTATTATACCACTGTATTATACCACTGTATTATACCACTGTATTATACCACTGTATTATACCACTGTATTATATTACTGTATTATACCACTGTATTATATTACTGTATTATACCACTGTATTATATTACTGTATTATACCACTGTATTATATCACTGTATTATACCACTGTATTATACCACTGTATTATACCACTGTATTATACCACTGTATTATAACACTGTGTTATACCACTGTATTATATTACTGTATTATACCACTGTATTATACCACTGTATTATTACTGTATTATACCATAGTATTATATTACTGTATTATACCACTGTATTATACCACAGTATTATACCACTGTATTATACTACTGTGTTCTACCACTGTATTATATTACTGTATTATACCACTGTATTATATCACTGTATTATATTACTGTATTATACCACTGTATTATACCACTGTATTATACCACTGTATTATACCACTGTATTATACCACTGTATTCTGTATTATATTACTGTATTATACCACTGTGTTATTACCACTGTATTATACCACTGTATTATACCATAGTATTATATTACTGTATTATACCACTGTATTATACACTGTATTATATTACTGTATTATATTACTGTATTATACCACTGTATTATATTACTGTATTATATTACTGTATTATACCACTGTATTTATTACCATATTACTGTATTATACCACTGTATTATACCATAGTATTATATTACTGTATTATACCACTGTATTATACCACTGTATTATACCATAGTATTATATTACTGTATTATACCACTGTATTATACCATAGTATTATATTACTGTATTATACCACTGTATTATATTACTGTATTATATTACTGTATTATACCACTGTATTATACCACTGTATTATACCATAGTATTATATTACTGTATTATTCCACAGTATTATACCACTGTATTATACCACTGTATTATACCACTGTATTATATTACTGTATTATAGTACTATATTATACCACTGTATTATACCACTGTATTATATTACTGTATTATATTACTGTATTACACCACCTATGCTCCCTCTACTTGGTGATCACCTGATGTGGATTGTGGATGTGCTGCTGGGTGTGGCTTCAAAGCTGCCAACAGAACAAAACAAAACCTGACTAACAGCTTTCAGACTGGTACTTGAATGCTGATGATTAATGTAAATGATTTTCAAAGCACTTACCTGCATTAAATATATTTCTCTAAGTATAGGTTTGGGACCAGTTACCTGGCATGACCCTACTTAAATTACAGAAACCAACACAACATACCTTTTTTCGTGACTGTTTGACACCACTACACCTTGACACCACTACACCACTACACCACTACACCATGAGACCACTACACCACTACACCATGACACCACTACACCACTACACCACTACACAACTACACCATGACACCACTACACCACTACACCATGACACCACTACACCACTACACCACTACACCACTAAACCATGACACCACTACACCACTACACCATGACACCACTACACCATGACACCACTACACCACTACACCATGACACCACTACACCACCACACCATGACACCACTACACCATGACACCACTACACCATGACACCACTACACCACTACACCATGACACCACTACACCACTACACCATGACACCACTACACCATGACACCACTACACCACTACACCATGCCACCACTACACCACTACACCACTACACCACTACACCATGACACCACTACACCACTACACCATGACACCACAACACCACCACACCATGATACCACCACACCACTACACCACTACACCACTACACCATGACACCACTACACCACTACACCACTACACCATGACACCACTACACCACTACACCATGAGACCACTACACCACTACACCATGACACCACTACACCACTACACCACTACACCATGACACCACTACACCACTACACCACGACACCACTACACCACTACACCACTAAACCATGACACCACTACACCACTACACCATGACACCACTACACCACAACACCATGACACCACTACACCATGACACCACTACACCACTACACCATGACACCACTACACCATGACACCACTACACCATGACACCACTACACCATGACACCACTACACCACTACACCATGACACCACTACACAATGACACCACTACACCATGACACACCACTGCCACCACTACATGACACCACTACACCATGACACCACCACTACACCACTACACCACTACACCACCACACCATGATACCACTACACCACTACACCATGACACTGCTACACCACTACACCATGACACCACTACACCACTACACCACTACACCATGACACCACTACACCACTACACCATGACACCACTACACCACTACACCATGAGACCACTGCACCACTACACCATGACACCACTACACCACTACACCATGACACCACTACACCACTACACCACCACGCCAATACACAATGACACCACTACACCATGACACCACTACACCATGACACCACCACACCATGACACCACTACACCACTACACCATGACACCACTACACCATGACACCACCACACCATGACACCGCTACACCACTACACCATGACACCACCACACCACTACACCACTACACCATGACACCACTACACCATGACACCACTACACCACTACACCATGACACCACTACACCATGACACCACTACACCATGACACCACTGACACCACTACACCATGACACCACTACACCACTACACCATGACACCACTACACCATGACACCACTACACCATGACACCACTACACCATGACACCACTACACCACTACACCATGACACCATGACCACCACTACACCACCATACACCACTACACCACTACACCATGACACCACTACACAATGACACCACTACACCATGACACCACTACACCACTACACAATGACACCACTACACCACTACACCATGACACCACTACACCACTATGCCATGACACCACTACACAATGACACCACTACACCATGACACCACTACACCACTACACCATGACACCACTACACCATGACACCACGACACAATGACACCACTACACCACTACACCACTACACAATGACACCACTACACCATGACACCACTACACCACTACACCATGACACCACTACACAATGACACCACTAATATGACACCACTACACCATGACACCACTACACAATAATATCACCACACCATGACACCACTACACCATGACACCACTACACCATGACACCACTACACAATGACACCACTATACCATGATACCACCACACCACTACACCATGACACCACTACACCATGATACCACCACACCGCTACAACATGACACCACTACACCATGATACCACCACACCACTACACCACTACACCATGACACCACTACACCATGACACCACTACACCATGATACCACCACACCACTACACCACTACACCATGACACCACTACACCACTACACAATGACACCACTACACAATGACACCACTACACCATGTCACCACTACACCACTACACCATGACACCACTACACCACTACACCATGACACCACTACACCACTACACCATGACACCACTACACCATGACACCACTACACCATGACACCACTACACCACTACACCATGACACCACTGCACCATGACACCACTACACCACTACACCATGACACCTCTACACCTACACCACTACACCAAGCCACCACTACACCACTACACCACTACACCACTACACCATGACACCACTGCACCATGACACCACTACACCATGACACCACTACACCATGACACCACTACACAATGACACCACTCCACCATGACACCACCACATCACTACACCATGATACCACCACATCACTACACCATGATACCACCACACCACTACACCATGACACCACCAAACCATGATATCACTACACAATGACACCACAATACCACCACATCACTACACCATGATACCACCACACCACTACACCATGACACCACCAAACCATGATATCACCACACCACCATGACACCACTACACCATGACACCACCACACCATGACACCATGACACCACTACACCACTACACCATGACACCACTACACCATGATACCACCACACCACTACACCATGACACCACCAAACCATGATATCACCACACCATGACACCATGACATCACTACACCATGACACCACTACACCATGACACCACCACACCATGACACCACTACACCAGGACACCACCACACCAGGACACCATTACACCACTACACCACTACACCATGACACCACTACACCACTACACCATACACCATGACACCACTACACCATGACACCACTACACCATGACACCACCACACCATGATATCACCACCACACCATGACACCACTATACCATGATATGGGGGCGGCAGGGTAGCCTGTTGGTTAGAGTGTTGGACTAGTAAGCAAAAGGTTGCAAGTTCAAATCCCTGAGCTGACAAGGTACAAAACTGTCATTCTGCCCCTGAACATGGCAGTTAACCCACTGTTCCTAGGCCATCATTGAAACCACCACACCACAATGACACCACCACCACAACATGACATCACCACACCATGACATCACCACACCATGACATGACTCCACCACTCTTCTTTTAACTGTAGTTGTTGGCTGATAACATAGTAGAGTTCAAGAGGATTTGTTTGCGGGGATGTATGGTTTTATACTAGCTGCTTGTGCTAACATAAAGCCAGATAACTAAGTTGTTTGTTGTCAAAGCTATAGCTGAATGTGGAGCAGGCCTGTTGTGGTGATTTGTAGTGAATCCACGCTTTTATAAAAGTTGGTTCTGGACAGGTAAAGCTGACTCAGGTTATTACCTGTTTGTGTCTCCATTGTTTCAGGTACAGTATATTGATGTGGTGGTGGCTGGATTAAATGCTAGTTTTCACTGCTCCAGGTTTTAGCAGTGTAACATGTAAACGGACTATGCTATGACAGCAACGTGTTTCATTGCAAAGATAAACACTATCCTGTTGGTGCTTGTCTGTCAGTGTGGTCAAAGACTTAGTTTCTCCTGCATGATGAGTAAATAGATCCACCCTGTAAATTCACACAAACCCTGCTAGTGCCAGGATGTGATTATGGTGCTGGGTGGGGCTCCGAGCTGCCAACAGAACAGAACCTGACTAACAGCTTTCAGACTGATATTTTATTAATGTTTTTTTTTTTCTTCCCAAAAGCATTTTCTTTAATTATAGGTTTGGGAAATGGTTCAGGTCACTCGAGGTCTGCACCACCCAATGATGATCTGTGTTTACCAAGCCTATCCTCCCTCTACTCGGTGATCACCTGATCTGGATAAGAGCGTCTGCTAAATGACTTAAATGTAATGTAAATGTAATGTGGATCGTAGATGTGCTGCTGTGCGGGGCTTCAGAGCTGCCAACAGAACAGAACAAACAGCTTTCAGACTGGTGTCATGAAAGCTGATGATTAATCTAAATTAAATTATTTTCGAAGCACTTACTTGCATTAAAGTGGAACTGACTGAAATTTTAGCCTCATGAAATCGTGTTAAAATCTGTTCATATACTCCCCCTGGGAATAACAGGACATATCTTTGAACATTTTCTGACTAGTGAGCACTGAGATATGGTCATTTTCACGTTTTCATAAATTCTTAGAATTACGTACACGAAGGCATTTGTCTACAGCAATATAGAGTGGGAAAGTGGTTGTGCGTTTGGACAATTCATAGACACGGCAGTAAATTAAACCTAATAAAAACACCTGCCTTGTCCAGGACCAGTATATGCAAACCGGTGCAGCACAGCCAATCAGAGCTACAGTAGGCCTATATGCAAACCGGTTCAGCACAGCCAATCAGAGCTACAGTAGGCCTATATGCAAACCAGAGCAGCACAGCCAATCAGAGCTACAGTAGGCCTATATGCAAACCGGTTCAGCACAGCCAATCAGAGCTACAGTAGACCTATATACAAACCGGTGCAGCATAGCCAATCAGAGCTACAGTAGGCCTATATGCAAACCGGTTCAGCACAGCCAATCAGAGCTACAGTAGGCCTATATGCAAACCAGAGCAGCACAGCCAATCAGAGCTACAGTAGACCTATATGCAAACCGGTTCAGCACAGCCAATCAGAGCTACAGTAGACCTATATACAAACCGGTGCAGCATAGCCAATCAGAGCTACAGTAGGCCTATATGCAAACCAGAGCAGCACAGCCAATCAGAGCTACAGTAGGCCTATATGCAAACCGGTACAGCACAGCCAATCAGAGCTACAGTAGGCCTATATGCAAACCGGTTCAGCACAGCCAATCAGAGCTACAGTAGGCCTATATGCAAACAAGCCATTTACCACACAGTCCTGTCATCATTCACTATGAACTGGACTGTGTGTTTACAGGCAGTAGGGCCTGCCATCATTCACTATGAACTGGACTGTGTGTTTACAGGCAGTAGGGCCTGTCATCATTCACTATGAACTGGACTGTGTGTTAACAGGAAGTAGGTCCTGTCATCATTCACTTTGAACTGGACTGTGTGTTAACAGGAAGTAGGAACAGCGTGACTTTAGATCATTAGAACACATTCACCAAAAGCCACAAAATAAACCTGAATGGATTTCTGCAAATATATCACAATATACCACAGTAGTCCTCTTACATTTGGGAACTTTACATGTGCAATACGTATCAGACAGATCAAGGTAAAGCACATCAATAGGCTCAGTTCAAGCCAAGCGTGTGTCATCGTGTTTCTGGGAAAACCTGCAGTTTCCTTCTGGGGCTCAGTGGTGCCAAGGTACCAATGTCTCAGTGCCATCATATTGTAGTGGTTCTCCAACCTCTCCTCGGGGACCCCATTCCATAGATTTGATCTATTCCAGAGCTAGCACACCTGATTCAACTTGTCGACTAATCATCAAGCCCTTGAACGGGTGAATCAGTTGAGCCTGTTACTACGACAACATTATGAAACGTCCGGTCCTCTCCCGTGGAGATGCTGCAGTAATATGTCTTACAGTTATATTGTATATATATATATATACAGTTGAAGTCAGACTTTTACATAGTCAAATACATTTAAACTCAGTTTTTCACAATTCCTGATATTTAATCCTAGTAAAAAATTCCCTGTCTTAGATCAGTTAGGATCCCCACTTTATTTTTCAGGATATGAAATGTCAGAATAATAGTAGAGAAAATTATTTATTTCAGCTTTTATTTCTTTCATCACATTCCCAGTGGGTCAGAAGTTTACATACACTCAATTAGTATTTGGTAGCATTGCCTTGAAATGGTTTAATTTGGGTCAAACGTTTCGGGTAGCCTTCCACAAGCTTCCCACAATAAGTTGGGTGAATTTTGGCCCATCCCTCCTGACAGAGCTGGTGTAACTGAGTCAGGTCTGTAAGGCCTCCTTGCTCCCACATGCTTTTTCAGTTCTGCCCACACATTTTCTATAGGATTGAGGTCAGGGCTTTGTGATGGCCACTCCAATACCTTAACTTTGTTGTCCCTAAGCCATTTTGCCACAACTTTGGAAGTATGCTTGGGGTCATTGTCTATTTGGAAGACCCATTTGTGACCAAGCTATAACTTCCTGACTGATGTCTTGAGATGATGCACAACATGATGCTGCCACCCCCGTGCTTCACTGTTGGGATGGTGTTCTTTGGCTTGCAAGCCTCCCCCTTTTTCCTCCAAACAGATCGATGGTCATTATGGCCAAACAGTTCTATTTTTGTTTCATCAGACCAGAGGACATTTCTCCAAAAAGTATGATCTTTGTCTCCATGTGCAATTGCAAACCGTAGTCTGTCTTTTTTATGGCTGTTTTGGAGCAGTGGCTTCTTCCTTGCTAAGCGGCCTTTCAGGTTATGTCGATATAGGACTTGTTTTACTGTGGATATAGATACTTTTGTACCTGTTTCCTCCAGCATCTTCACAAGGTCCTGTTTTTCTGGGATTGATTTGCACTTTTGGCGTCAAAGTACGTTCACCTCTAGGAGACAGAACGCGTCTCCTACCTGGTATGACCGCTGCATGGTCCCATGATGTTTATACGTGCGTACAATTGTTTGTACAGATGAACGTGGTACCTTCAGGCATTTGGGGAGGCAGGGTAGCCTAGTGGTTAGAGCATTGGACTAGTAACCGAAAGGTTGCAAGTTCGAATCCCCGAGCTGACAAGGTACAAATCTGTCATTCTACCCCTGAACAGGCAGCTAACCCACTGTTCCTAGGTCATCATTGGAAATAAGAATTTGTTCTGAACTGACTTGCCTAGTAAAATAAAGGTAAAAAATTGGAAAATGCTCCCAAGGATGAACCAGACTTGTGGAGGTCTACATTTTTTTCTGATGTCTTGGCTGACTTCTTTTGATTTTCCCATGATGTCAAGCAAAGAGGCACTGAGTTTGAAAGAAGGCCTTGCAATACATCCACAGGTACACCTCCAATTGACTCAACTGACTCAACAGCTTCTCTGCCAGCTAACACGAAGAAGAAAGACTAGTGTCTCTGTGTATCGGACAGCTTCTCTGCCAGCTAACACGAAGGAGAAAGACTAGAATGTCTCTGTGTATCGGACAGCTTCTCTGCCAGCTAACACGAAGGAGAAAGACTAGAATGTCTCTGTGTATCGGACAGCTTCTCTGCCAGCTAACACGAAGAAGAAAGACTAGTGTCTGTGTATTAGCCTTTTGTTCTTACTCAGATACATAAAACTACATGCTGGAACTGCAGGGTCTCTACTTACGACAAATTAGATCTGTTTTTTTATTTATTAATTTATTATTCATTAACTCATTAATAACATTTTTAATACCATTAATTAATCCCTTTAAACATAGAGTTGTTAAAAAAAATTTGTAACAGCTCTCGAGCTACCAACATATTTGACAGATACATGGATTACCAATGTGGTCATTTTGAAGAAACTATTGGATAAAGCAACGAATCAAAGCAAAATGTAAACGTATATCTTATTAAAACGTCACGAGACATGGAAAATAATGATGTCTACAATGTATAAATAACCAAAACACAGTCTTTAAATGTACACGTTACAGCACCATGAATGTGCCATGGTTGACAGGTTGCTAACAGTAACACAGTATGGAATAGTAGTATACATTGACAATAGTATACATTCACAATAGTATACATTCACAATAGTATACATTGACAATAGTATACATTCACAATAGTATACATTCACAATAGTATACATTGACAATAGTATACATTCACAATAGTATACATTGACAATAGTATACATTGACAATAGTATACATTGACAATAGTATACATTGACAATAGTATACATTCACAATAGTATACATTGACAATAGTATACATTGACAATAGTATACATTGACAATAGTATACATTCACAATAGTATACATTGACAATAGTATACATTCACAATAGTATACATTGACAATAGTATACATTCATTAATAGTATGAATTATAATGCATTTAAAAAGTACTAAAACATACATTTATTCCATTTGGCAGGGATTTTAAAACCTTTACACAATGAACGCTTGATTTGATAAAAACATATAGCTAGCTATGAGTGTTGGAAGAATGTGCACAATTTTCACTCACAATTCTGGAGTGATCTGTGTTCATATATATCCACTATAATGATGTGCTATTTATGTTTTTTCTCTAAGCGTTTGAGGAGCATGACAGCTGGCGATCAGCTCTGCGTGAGCCCGCCGTGTGTGTGTGTGTGAGTGTATCACTGCTGCATGCTGGGTAGACCTCGGTTCCAACGCCGCATAAACAAAAGGTTAATGAGGGTTCACTGCTTTTTGTTTATCCCTTCAGCAGATGCCAACAGATTTACACACACACACACACACACACACACACACACACACACACACACACACACACACACACACACACACACACACACACACACACACACACACACACACACACACACACACACACAGAGACACACACACACACACAGACACACACAGACACACACATAGGACAGAGACAGAGACACACACACACACACACACACACAGACACAGACACACAGACACACACACACACACATACACAGACACAGACACACACAGAGACACACACACACACACTGACACACACAGACACACACATAGGACAGAGACAGAGACAGAGACACACACACCCACACACACACACACACACACACACACACACACACACACACACACACACACACACACAGACACACACACAGACACAAGTGATCAAAGAAATTGTGGGATGGATTGTTTTTATTTATTATTGATTGTTGTATTGTGGTTTTGATTTCGCTGAATGTTCATGCTTTCCTGATGTTCTGCGATTGTGGCCGAGGTGACGAAGGTTTCAAATGGTCGTTATGGGAGACTTGTGATGTTCATTTTCACCAAAGACTTTCATATGGATGTTACTTCCCTCAAACCCAAATGTCAGGTTTTATCTTTCTGTGTCACTCATAAACTGTATGTAGATGATGAAATACTGCCCTCCAGTGGAGAGATTACCAATCAACGCCACGTTTTTCCCCCTCATTGTGTTGAGAGTGTAATGGGAAAACAACAATGTCTTAATTTTGAGTTATTTAGTTGTGTTTTTGAGAAAAGTCAGACTTTCTATTATGAATGATTAATCATTGATTTGACAAGTATTAAATTATATTGTTTTTAGAGTTTTTATGTCTACGATATCATTGTGGTATTTTCTTTGCAACACACTAATTTATGTTCTACCTTCAGCCTTGTCTAGCTGTCTGTGTCCTTAATGAAATGTCACTTTGACCGAGGAAAAAGTAACCAAAGCCCCAGCACTGAGATTATCATGGAAAAGGGCTTGATATCTATTTGTGTACGTGTTAGTCTCACGTTACCATAGTCCCCGGTTTCCAAAGTTACCATAGTCCCCAGTCTCCAAAGTTACCATAGTCCCCGGTCTCCAAAGTTACCATAGTCCCCGGTCTCCAAAGTTACCATAGTCCCCGGTCTCCAAAGTTACCATAGTCCCCGGTCTCCAAAGTTACCATAGTCCCCGGTCTCACGTTACCATAGTCCGCGGTCTCACGTTACCATAGTCCCCTGTCTCACGTTACCATAGTCCCCAGTCTCACGTTACCATAGTCCCCAGTCTCACGTTACCATAGTCCCCGGTCTCACGTTACCATAGTCCCCAGTCTCACGTTACCATAGTCCCCAGTCTCACGTTACCATAGTCCCCGGTCTCACGTTACCATAGTCCCCAGTCTCACGTTACCATAGTCCCCGGTCTCACGTTACCATAGTCCCTGGTCTCAGATCACCATAGTCCCCGGTCTCACGTTACCATAGTCCCCAGTCTCACGTTACCATAGTCCCTGGTCTCAGATCACCATAGTCCCCGGTCTCACATTACCATAGTCCCCGGTCTCATTTTACCATAGTCCCCGGTCTCACGTTACCATAGTCCCCAGTCTCACGTTACCATAGTCCCCAGTCTCACGTTACCATAGTCCCCGGTCTCACGTTACCATAGTCCCCAGTCTCACGTTACCATAGTCCCCAGTCTCACGTTACCATAGTCCCCGGTCTCACGTTACCATAGTCCCCGGTCTCACGTTACCATAGTCCCCAGTCTCATGTTACCATAGTCCCCAGTCTCACGTTACCATAGTCCCCTGTCTCACGTTACCATAGTCCCCAGTCTCACGTTACCATAGTCCCCAGTCTCACGTTACCATAGTCCCCGGTCTCACGTTACCATAGTCCCCGGTCTCACGTTACCATAGTCCCCAGTCTCACGTTACCATAGTCCCCGGTCTCACGTTACCATAGTCCCCGGTCTCACGTTACCATAGTCCTCAGTCTCACGTTACCATAGTCCCCAGTCTCACGTTACCATAGTCCCCAGTCTCACGTTACCATAGTCCCCAGTCTCACGTTACCATAGTCCCTGGTCTCAGATCACCATAGTCCCCGGTCTCACGTTACCATAGTCCTCAGTCTCACGTTACCATAGTCCCCAGTCTCACGTTACCATAGTCCCCAGTCTCACGTTACCATAGTCCCCGGTCTCACGTTACCATAGTCCCTGGTCTCAGATCACCATAGTCCCCGGTCTCACGTTACCATAGTCCCCAGTCTCACGTTACCATAGTCCCCGGTCTCACGTTACCATAGTCCCCTGTCTCACGTTACCATAGTCCCCAGTCTCACGTTACCATAGTCCCCAGTCTCACGTTACCATAGTCCCCAGTCTCACGTTACCATAGTCCCCAGTCTCACGTTACCATAGTCCCCAGTCTCACGTTACCATAGTCCCCGGTCTCACGTTACCATAGTCCCCTGTCTCACGTTACCATAGTCCCCAGTCTCACGTTACCATAGTCCCCAGTCTCACGTTACCATAGTCCCCAGTCTCACGTTACCATAGTCCCCAGTCTCACGTTACCATAGTCCCCAGTCTCACGTTACCATAGTCCCCGGTCTCACGTTACCATAGTCCCCGGTCTCACGTTACCATAGTCCCTGGTCTCAGATCACCATAGTCCCCGGTCTCACGTTACCATAGTCCCCAGTCTCACGTTACCATAGTCCCCGGTCTCACGTTACCATAGTCCCCAGTCTCACGTTACCATTGTCCCTGGTCTCACGTTACCATAGTCCCCGGTCTCAGATCACCATAGTCCCCGGTCTCACGTTACCATAGTCCCCAGTCTCACATTACCATAGTCCCCGGTCTCACGTTACCATAGTCCCCAGTCTCACGTTACCATAGTCCCCGGTCTCACGTTACCATAGTCCCCGGTCTCACGTTACCATAGTCCCCAGTCTCACGTTACCATAGTCCCCGGTCTCACGTTACCATAGTCCCCGGTCTCACGTTACCATAGTCCCCAGTCTCACGTTACCATAGTCCCCGGTCTACCACGTTACCATAGTCCCCGGTCTCACGTTACCATAGTCCCCAGTCTCACGTTACCATAGTCCCCAGTCTCACGTTACCATAGTCCCCAGTCTCACGTTACCATAGTCCCCAGTCTCACGTTACCATAGTCCCCTGTCTCACGTTACCATAGTCCCCAGTCTCACGTTACCATAGTCCCCAGTCTCACATTACCATAGTCCCCAGTCTCACGTTACCATAGTCCCCGGTCTCACGTTACCATAGTCCCCGGTCTCACGTTACCATAGTCCCCAGTCTCACGTTACCATAGTCCCCAGTCTCACGTTACCATAGTCCCCAGTCTCACGTTACCATAGTCCCCAGTCTCACAGTCTCACGTTACCATAGTCCCCAGTCTCACGTTACCATAGTCCCCAGTCTCACGTTACCATAGTCCCCAGTCTCACGTTACCATAGTCCCCAGTCTCACGTTACCATAGTCCCCAGTCTCACGTTACCATAGTCCCCGGTCTCACGTTACCATAGTCCCCGGTCTCACGTTACC